>NW_026907265.1:25000-35000 GCF_033978795.1 Nerophis ophidion | reverse complement strand
GATTTTTTCTAAGTGTCAACTTTTGGAGTACCAACCCTTCCAAAACAAAGTCGGGATTTTTTCTAAGTGTCAACTTTTGGAGTACCAACACTTCCAAAACAAAGTCGGGATTTTTTCTAAGTGTCAACTTTTCGCGTACCAACCCTTCCAAAATAAAGTCGGGATTTTTTCTAAGTGTCAACTTTTAAAAGTCGGGATTTTTTCTAAGTGTCAACTTTTAAAAGTCGGGATTTTTTCTAAGTGTCCACTTTTGCTGTACCATGCCCTCCAGGGTCATAGAAGCCCCAGAGTGAGACCTAAACAACCGGGCCGAGTGATGTCATTTGGGGCCCTATTTTGAGTCATTTTGTGGGATTTCGGTGACGCCGAGGAGCGAAGCAGGTGTTCCGGGAGGGGGGTGCCTGTCCCTTTAAGAAGGCCGGCTTGCCGTGGATCTACACCCGGGTAGGGAATTCAAAACAGGTCCCTCTATTTGCTGGAAGTCAGCACAAAATATAGCTGTACATTTGCCCAAGGCTCTAAAGAGGGAAAGGCAACTTTAAGCCTAAAAAGGAAAGCGGGGATTTGGAGCCCTCCGGTGGACTTCCGCCGCCGCTGCACCCTTAGCTGGAAGTCAGTGCCAAAAAAAAAAAAAGAAGCTGCGAATAGTGTCCATGTGCCTGTCCTTTTAGGAAAGCCGGCTTGCCGTGGATCTCCACCCGGGTGGGGAATTCCAAATAGGTCCCTCTATTTGATGGAAGTCAGCAACAAAAAGCTGGATTTTTTCTAAGTGTCAAGGAGGGTGTCGCTTCCAGAAGGCCCACCTGCCTTGGATCGACACCCGGTTAAGAAACATGGAAAAAGTCCCTCTATTTGATGGAAGTCAGCAACAAAAAGCTGGATTTTTTCTAAGTGTCAAGGAGGGTGTCGCTTCCAGAAGGCCCACCCGCCTTGGATCACCACCCGGTTAAGAAAAAAGAAAAAAGTCCCTCTACTTAATGGAAGTCAGCAACAAAAAGCTGGATTTTTTCTAAGTGTGAAGGAGGGTGTCGCTTCCAGAAGGCCCACCTGCCTTGGATCGACACCCGGTTAAGAAACATGGAAAAAGTCCCTCTATTTGATGGAAGTCAGCAACAAAAAGCTGGATTTTTTCTAAGTGTCAAGGAGGGTGTCGCTTCCAGAAGGCCCACCCGCCTTGGATCACCACCCGGTTAAGAAAAAAGAAAAAAGTCCCTCTACTTAATGGAAGTCAGCAACAAAAAGCTGGATTTTTTCTAAGTGTGAAGGAGGGTGTCGCTTCCAGAAGGCCCACCTGCCTTGGATCGACACCCGGTTAAGAAACATGGAAAAAGTCCCTCTATTTGATGGAAGTCAGCAACAAAAAGCTGGATTTTTTCTAAGTGTCAAGGAGGGTGTCGCTTCCAGAAGGCCCACCCGCCTTGGATCACCACCCGGTTAAGAAAAAAGAAAAAAGTCCCTCTACTTAATGGAAGTCAGCAACAAAAAGCTGGATTTTTTCTAAGTGTGAAGGAGGGTGTCGCTTCCAGAAGGCCCACCTGCCTTGGATCGACACCCGGTTAAGAAACATGGAAAAAGTCCCTCTATTGAATGGAAGTCAGCACAAAAAAGCTGAAAATATGACAGAGTGTGAAGGAGAGGGTCGCTTCCAGAAGGCCCACCTGCCTTGGATCGACACCCGGTTAAGAAACATGGAAAAAGTCCCTCTATTTGATGGAAGTCAGCAACAAAAAGCTGGATTTTTTCTAAGTGTCAAGGAGGGTGTCGCTTCCAGAAGGCCCACCTGCCTTGGATCGACACCCGGTTAAGAAACATGGAAAAAGTCCCTCTATTTGATGGAAGTCAGCAACAAAAAGCTGGATTTTTTCTAAGTGTCAAGGAGGGTGTCGCTTCCAGAAGGCCCACCTGCCTTGGATCGACACCCGGTTAAGAAACATGGAAAAAGTCCCTCTATTTGATGGAAGTCAGCAACAAAAAGCTGGATTTTTTCTAAGTGTCAAGGAGGGTGTCGCTTCCAGAAGGCCCACCTGCCTTGGATCGACACCCGGTTAAGAAACATGGAAAAAGTCCCTCTATTTGATGGAAGTCAGCAACAAAAAGCTGGATTTTTTCTAAGTGTCAAGGAGGGTGTCGCTTCCAGAAGGCCCACCTGCCTTGGATCGACACCCGGTTAAGAAACATGGAAAAAGTCCCTCTATTTGATGGAAGTCAGCAACAAAAAGCTGGATTTTTTCTAAGTGTAAAAGTTGGGATTTTTTCTAAGTGTCAACTTTTGGTGTACCAACCCTTCCAAAATAAAGTCGGGATTTTTTCTAAGTGTCAACTTTTGGTGTACCAACCCTTCCAAAATAAAGTCGGGATTTTTTCTAAGTGTCAACTTTTGGTGTACCAACACTTCCAAAATAAAGTGGGGATTTTTTCTAAGTGTCAACTTATATAGTCGGGATTTTTTCTAAGTGTCAACTTATATAGTCGGGATTTTTTCCAAGTGTCAATTTATAAAGTGGGGATTCTTTTCCAAGTGTCAACCTGTAAAGTGGGGATTTTTTTTCCAAGTGTCCACTTTTGGTTCACCATGCCTTCCAGAGTCAAAGAAGCCCCCGAGTGAGACCCAAAAAACCGGACCGAGTGATGTCATTTGGGGTCCTATTTTCAGTCATTTTGTGGGATTTCGGTGACGCCGAGGAGGGAAGCAGGTGTCAAGGGACAGGGGGGTGCCTGTCCCTTTAAGAAGGCCGGCTTGCCGTGGATCTACACCCGGGTAGGGAATTCAAAACAGGTCCCTCTATTTGCTGGAAGTCAGCACGAAAAAGCTGGAAATATGACAGGGGGAAAAAAAAAAGAAGAAGCTGCAATGATGGCAGAGTGTCCATGTGCCTGTCCCTTTAAGAAGGCCGGCTTGCCGTGGATCTCCACCCGGGTGGGGAATTCCAAATAGGTCCCTCTATTTGCTGGAAGTGCCCCCCCAAAAAGCTGTCCATTTCCCCAAGTTTTTAAGGAGGGAAAAGCCACTTTAAGCCTAAAAAGGAAAGCGGGGATTTGGAGCCCTCCGGTGGACTTCCGCCGCCGCTGCACCCTTAGAAGAAAAAGCTGCACTTATGGCAGAGTGTCCATGTGCCTGTGCCTTTAGGAAGGCCGGCTTGCCGTGGTTCTGCACCAGGGTAGGGAATTCAAAATAGGTCCCTCTATCTGCTGGAAGTCAGCACAAAAAAAAGCTGGAAATATGACAGAGTGTCAACTTTTAGTGTAATAGACCTGCGAAAGTCAAAGTCGGGATTTTTTCTAAGTGTCCACTTTTGGTGTACCAACCTTTCCAAAATAAAGTGGGGATTTTTTCTAAGTGTCCACTTTTGGTGTACCAACCTTTCCAAAATAAAGTGGGGATTTTTTCTAAGTGTCAACTTATAAAGTCGGGATTTTTTCTAAGTGTCAACTTATAAAGTGGGGATTTTTTCTAAGTGTCAACTTATAAAGTCGGGATTTTTTCCAAGTGTCAACTTATAAAGTGGGGATTTTTTCCAAGTGTCAACTTATATAGTCGGGATTTTTTTTCAAAGTGTCAACTTGTAAAGTGGGGATTTTTTCCAAGTGTCTACTTTTGGTTCACCATGCCTTCCAGAGTCAAAGAAGCCCCCGAGTGAGACCCAAAGAACCGGACCGAGTGATGTCATTTGGGGTCCTATTTTCAGTCATTTTGTGGGATTTCGGTGACGCCGAGGAGGGAAGCAGGTGTCAAGGGACAGGGGGGTGCCTGTCCCTTTAAGAAGGCCGGCTTGCCGTGGATCTACACCCGGGTAGGGAATTCAAAACAGGTCCCTCTATTTGCTGGAAGTCAGCACGAAAAAAAGCTGGAAATATGACAGAGTGCCCCAAAAAAAAAAAGAAGCTGCAATGATGGCAGAGTGTCCATGTTGCTGTCCCTTTAGGAAGGCCGGCTCGCCGTGGATCT
Source organism: Nerophis ophidion (assembly GCF_033978795.1). Taxonomy (NCBI): domain Eukaryota; kingdom Metazoa; phylum Chordata; class Actinopteri; order Syngnathiformes; family Syngnathidae; genus Nerophis; species Nerophis ophidion. The sequence continues at coordinate 31,054 of NW_026907265.1, read as the reverse complement.
CCACCCGGGTGGGGAATTCCAAATAGGTCCCTCCATTTGCTGGAAGTGCCCCCCCAAAAAGCTGTCCATTTCCCCAAGTTTTTAAGGGAAACAAAAACCAGGGTTGGGGTTGGATGCATCACACTGTAAGTCTCGGCTGCAGCCAGAAGCAAGTATTAAAAAGATAGACATCAACCATCATTTAAAAAGGGGAAAACAAATCCATTCATCAATAAATCATATCCAAATTTAAAAAAAGAGGCAGCTCAAAAGAGAGGGTGTGTGTCCAGCAGAAAATAGGCATGATAAACAAAGAGGGCTGGGGTTTGGAGGAGGGCAAAATGTCCCGCAGCCGGCCGCCCGAGTTCCGGGATGCCCAGCACGTCCATAACGCACCCCGCAAAGTCAAACTGGAAGTGGAGGGGAAAAAAGCTGGGAAAGAAGTTAAATGTCCTCAAAGTGTTCCAAAATCAGTCCCACAAGTCCCGCAGCTGGCCACCCGAGTCCAGGGAAGCCCGGCACCTCCGTAACAAGGCCCGCAAAGTCACACTGCAAGTGGGGGAGAAAAGCTGGCATAGTAGCCAAAAGTCCTCAAAGTGTTCAAAAATCAGTCCCCCACCAGCCCCGCAGCTGGCCACCCGAGTCCAGGGACGCCCGGCACAGCCGTAACGCACCCCGCAAAGTCAAACTGCAAGTGGGGGAGAAAAGCTGGGGGAAAATCCAAAAGTCCTCAAAGTTTTCAAAATCCGCACCCGGGACTGAGTCCAGCAAGTCCCCCCGGTCCCAAAAATGCCATTTTTTTCAAAAAATACCCAAAAAATGCGGGGGCCGGATTTCGGAACCGGCGTACCGCTTTCGGCCCGCGTGCCCTAGATTGGAGACCGATGTCAAAAATGGACGCCGGTCGGGTATTTTTTTCCTTGGGGTCTATAGAGAGTAAATCCGGAGGAAAATTGGCCTTACGAGCAAAGGGAGGGATTTTAGGGGGCATAACGTCCAGCCGCCTGCCTCCCGGGTCCCGGGGAAGAGAAAGTCCAGAAAACTCATAAAATCATGCCCAGCATGGAGATCCACAAGTCCCGCCGCAGGCCCGAGGCTTCCCGGGTCCCGGGAATGACCAAAAGACACCCAGGAGTGGACCATCGAAAGTGGGAGGGAAATGGAGGGAAAGTCGGGAAAAAGGTCCAAAATGGGTTGAAAATCATATGATCCCACCCAGGGTAGAGTTCCACAAGTCCCGCAGCGAGCTGCACGAGCCGCAGGAACACCGGGAATGACCAAAAGGCACCCAGAAGTGAACCAGCGAAAGTGGGGGAAAAATGGAGGAAAAGGAGGAAAAAGTACCAAATTGTTTAAAAATCCTACCCAGGATGGAGTTCCACAAGTCCCGCAGCGAGCTGCACGAGCCGCAGGAACACCGGGAATGACCAAAAGGCACCCAGAAGTGAACCAGCGAAAGTGGGGGAAAAATGGAGGAAAAGGAGGAAAAAGTACCAAATTGTTTAAAAATCCTACCCAGGATGGAGTTCCACAAGTCCCGCAGCGAGCTGCACGAGCCGCAGGAACACCGGGAATGACCAAAAGGCACCCAGAAGTGAACCAGCGAAAGTGGGGGAAAAATGGAGGAAAAGGAGGAAAAAGTACCAAATTGTTTAAAAATCCTACCCAGGATGGAGTTCCACGAGTCCCGCAGCGAGCTGCACGAGCCGCAGGAACACCGGGAATGACCAAAAGGCACCCAGAAGTGAACCAGCGAAAGTGGGGGAAAAATGGAGGAAAAGGAGGAAAAAGTACCAAATTGTTTAAAAATCCTACCCAGGATGGAGTTCCACGAGTCCCGCAGCGAGCTGCACGAGCCGCAGGAACACCGGGAATGACCAAAAGGCACCCAGAAGTGAACCATCAAAAGTGGGGGACAATTTGAGAAAAAGTTGGAAAAAGGTCCGAAATTGATTAAAAATCCTACCCAGGATGGAGTTCCAGAAGCCCCGCAGCGAGCTGCGCGAGCCGCAGGAACACCGGGAATGACCAAAAGGCACCCAGAAGTGAACCATCAAAAGTGGGGGACAATTTGAGAAAAAGTTGGAAAAAGGTCCGAAATTGATTAAAAATCCTACCCAGGATGGAGTTCCAGAAGCCCCGCAGCGAGCTGCACGAGCCGCAGGAACACCGGGAATGACCAAAAGGCACCCAGAAGTGAACCATCAAAAGTGGGGGACAATTTGAGAAAAAGTTGGAAAAAGGTCCGAAATTGATTAAAAATCCTACCCAGGATGGAGTTCCAGAAGCCCCGCAGCGAGCTGCGCGAGCCGCAGGAACACCGGGAATGACCAAAAGGCACCCAGAAGTGAACCATCAAAAGTGGGGGACAATTTGAGAAAAAGTTGGAAAAAGGTCCGAAATTGATTAAAAATCCTACCCAGGATGGAGTTCCAGAAGCCCCGCAGCGAGCTGCACGAGCCGCAGGAACACCGGGAATGACCAAAAGGCACCCAGAAGTGAACCATCAAAAGTGGGGGACAATTTGAGAAAAAGTTGGAAAAAGGTCCGAAATTGATTAAAAATCCTACCCAGGATGGAGTTCCAGAAGCCCCGCAGCGAGCTGCGCGAGCCGCAGGAACACCGGGAATGACCAAAAGGCACCCAGAAGTGAACCATCAAAAGTGGGGGACAATTTGAGAAAAAGTTGGAAAAAGGTCCGAAATTGATTAAAAATCCTACCCAGGATGGAGTTCCACAAGTCCCGCAGCGAGCTGCACGAGCCGCAGGAACACCGGGAATGACCAAAAGGCACCCAGAAGTGAACCATCAAAAGTGGGGGACAATTTGAGAAAAAGTTGGAAAAAGGTCCGAAATTGATTAAAAATCCTACCCAGGATGGAGTTCCAGAAGCCCCGCAGCGAGCTGCGCGAGCCGCAGGAACACCGGGAATGACCAAAAGGCACCCAGAAGTGAACCATCAAAAGTGGGGGACAATTTGAGAAAAAGTTGGAAAAAGGTCCGAAATTGATTAAAAATCCTACCCAGGATGGAGTTCCAGAAGCCCCGCAGCGAGCTGCGCGAGCCGCAGGAACACCGGGAATGACCAAAAGGCACCCAGAAGTGAACCATCAAAAGTGGGGGACAATTTGAGAAAAAGTTGGAAAAAGGTCCGAAATTGTTTAAAAATCCTACCCAGGATGGAGTTCCAGAAGTCCCGCAGCGAGCTGCGCGAGCTCCGGGACCCCCGGGAATGACCAAAAGATACCCAGGAGTGAACCAGCGAAAGTGGGGGACAATTTGAGAAAAAGTTGGAAAAAGGTCCGAAATTGTTTAAAAATCCTACCCAGGATGGAGTTCCAGAAGTCCCGCAGCGAGCTGCGCGAGCTCCGGGACCCCCGGGAATGACCAAAAGATACCCAGGAGTGAACCAGCGAAAGTGGGGGACAATTTGAGAAAAAGTTGGAAAAAGGTCCGAAATTGTTTAAAAATCCTACCCAGGATGGAGTTCCAGAAGTCCCGCAGCGAGCTGCGCGAGCTCCGGGGCCCCCGGGAATGACCAAAAGATACCCAGGAGTGAACCAGCCCAAGTGGGGGACAAATGGAAGAAAAGCCGGGCCAAGTCCAAAAAAGTTGGATTTTTTGCCAAAGTGTCAACATGCGTGATTTTGTCAGAGTGTCCACTTTTGGGATTTTTTCAAAGTCCAACAACGAGAGAGGCCTGGCCTCCAGCCTGTCTAGCCTCTTCCATGAGACACTTAGAAAAAATCCCGTGCAAAAAAAGTGGATTTTTTCTAAGTCCAACAACGAGAGAGGCCTAACTTCCAGCCTCCTTAGCCTCTTTCTTCCGTGGAGCAAAAGTTGGATTTTTTGCCTAAGTGTCAACATGCGTGATTTTGTCAGAGTGTCCACTTTTGGGATTTTTTCTAAGTCCAACAACGAGAGAGGCCTGGCCTCCAGCCTGTTTAGCCTCTTCCATGTGACACTTAGAAAAAATCCCAGCCAAAAAAAGTGGATTTTTTCTAAGTCCAACAACGAGAGAGGCCTAACTTCCAGCCTCCTTAGCCTCTTTCGTTCACATACTTAGAAAAAAATCCCAGCGCCAAGCCCAATGCATTTCAATGGGATTTATTTTTCGAGCCGGATTTTTTCTAAGTCCAACAACGAGAGAGGCTTGAGTTCTAGCCTACTTTAAGCCTCTTTCGATTTTCCCTGTTTTTACCAGGTCTACCAAAACACCCCCATCACGTTAGTAGGTGCGCCAGGCTTAGACAGGCCGAATTGGCAGGAAATGTGTCCGAGTCAAAGTGAGCTATTTTGGGACTCAAAAGTTGGATTTTCCCCCTCTTTTCGATGGTTCTTTTTTCGAATGGTTCTTCCAGGCTCTGAGGACAGGGGCTCACGCGGACATGCGTGGCCGCCTAGGGGGCGCTATCTCGGACACATTTAGGGACATGGACACCCTGGAAGAACAAACATAAAAATTTTTTCGACCTGATTTCAGACCAGCCTCTTTCTTAAGGACTTCCAGGACTCGAGCGACAGGGGCTCGGTCCTGAGTGCGCGCCCGGCCAGGGGGCGCTATCCCGGACACATTTCGGGACATTTAAACCATGGATGGACAAACATAAAAATTTTTTCGACCTGATTTCAGACCAGCCTCTTTCTTAAGGACTTCCAGGACTCGAGCGACAGGGGCTCGGTCCTGAGTGCGCGCCCGGCCAGGGGGCGCTATCCCGGACACATTTCGGGACATTTAAACCATGGATGGACAAACATAAAAATTGAAAGACCTGATTCGACCCAGCCTCTCGGGGCTTTTCCCAGGGCCGGAGCGACAGGGGCTCGGTCCTACGGCGTGCCCGCCTAGGGGGCGCTATGACGGACACACCAGGGGACACGGACACCCTGGGTGGACAAACATAAAAAATTGAAAGACCTGATTCGACCCAGCCTCTCGGGGCTTTTCCCAGGGCCGGAGCGACAGGGGCTCGGTCCTACGGCGTGCCCGCCTAGGGGGCGCTATGACGGACACACCAGGGGACACGGACACCCTGGGTGGACAAACATAAAAAATGGAAAGACCTGATTCGACCCAGCCTCTCGGGGCTTTTCCCAGGGCCGGAGCGACAGGGGCTCGGCCCTACGGCGTGCCCGCCTAGGGGGCGCTATGACGGACACACCAGGGGACACGGACACCCTGGGTGGACAAACATAAAAAATTGAAAGACCTGATTCGACCCAGCCTCTCGGGGCTTTTCCCAGGGCCGGAGCGACAGGGGCTCGGCCCTACGGCGTGCCCGCCTAGGGGGCGCTATGACGGACACACCAGGGGACACGGACACCCTGGGTGGACAAACATAAAAAATGGAAAGACCTGATTCGACCCAGCCTCTCGGGGCTTTTCCCAGGGCCGGAGCGACAGGGGCTCGGTCCTACGGCGTGCCCGCCTAGGGGGCGCTATGACGGACACACCAGGGGACACGGACACCCTGGGTGGACAAACATAAAAAATTGAAAGACCTTATTCGACCCAGCCTCTCGGGGCTTTCCCAGGGCCGGAGCGACAGGGGCTCGGTCCTACGGCGTGCCCGCCTAGGGGGCGCTATCACGGACACATCAGGGGACACGGACACCCTGGATGGACAAACATAAAAATTGAAAGACCCGATTTGACCCAGCCTCTCGGGGCTTTCCCAGGGCCGGAGCGACAGGGGCTCGGTCCTACTGCGTGCCCGACTAGGGGGCGCTATGACGGACACGTTTCCGCCATTTACCGCACGGATAAAATCCTGGGCCCGACGCCGCCCAGGTCACTTGTGACGACCGCCCCCGGACACCTCCCTTTCCCTTTTCCCCTCTAACCTTTTGGTAACCACGACTTGCCATCGGAGCGGCCCCCACCGGCCGGCGTCAGCCGGTTACCCAGGTGCGGGGATTCCTCCGGATTTGCAGGTTTGCCTCTATTGCCACCCGGCAAGCCCGATTTGAAGCGAGACCAAGACGACCCGTCTGCCCTAGTTGTCCTACATCGGACCCGCTCCGGCTCGGCCCCAGCGACTCCCGTTGGCCTATACCGCCTAGGGCCCTCGACCC
>NW_026907265.1:5000-15000 GCF_033978795.1 Nerophis ophidion | reverse complement strand
GGATTTTTTCTAAGTGTCAACTTTTGGAGTACCAACCCTTCCAAAACAAAGTCGGGATTTTTTCTAAGTGTCAACTTTTGGAGTACCAACACTTCCAAAACAAAGTCGGGATTTTTTCTAAGTGTCAACTTTTCGCGTACCAACCCTTCCAAAATAAAGTCGGGATTTTTTCTAAGTGTCAACTTTTAAAAGTCGGGATTTTTTCTAAGTGTCAACTTTTAAAAGTCGGGATTTTTTCTAAGTGTCCACTTTTGCTGTACCATGCCCTCCAGGGTCATAGAAGCCCCAGAGTGAGACCTAAACAACCGGGCCGAGTGATGTCATTTGGGGCCCTATTTTGAGTCATTTTGTGGGATTTCGGTGACGCCGAGGAGCGAAGCAGGTGTTCCGGGAGGGGGGTGCCTGTCCCTTTAAGAAGGCCGGCTTGCCGTGGATCTACACCCGGGTAGGGAATTCAAAACAGGTCCCTCTATTTGCTGGAAGTCAGCACAAAATATAGCTGTACATTTGCCCAAGGCTCTAAAGAGGGAAAGGCAACTTTAAGCCTAAAAAGGAAAGCGGGGATTTGGAGCCCTCCGGTGGACTTCCGCCGCCGCTGCACCCTTAGCTGGAAGTCAGTGCCAAAAAAAAAAAAAGAAGCTGCGAATAGTGTCCATGTGCCTGTCCTTTTAGGAAAGCCGGCTTGCCGTGGATCTCCACCCGGGTGGGGAATTCCAAATAGGTCCCTCTATTTGATGGAAGTCAGCAACAAAAAGCTGGAATTTTTCTAAGTGTCAAGGAGGGTGTCGCTTCCAGAAGGCCCACCCGCCTTGGATCGACACCCGGTTAAGAAACATGAAAAAAGTCCCTCTATGTGATGGTAGTCAGCAACAAAAAGCTGGATTTTTTCTAAGTGTGAAGGAGGGTGTCGCTTCCAGAAGGCCCACCTGCCTTGGATCGACACCCGGTTAAGAAACATGGAAAAAGTCCCTCTATTTAATGGAAGTCAGCACAAAAAAGCTGAAAATATGACAGAGTGTCAAGGAGGGTGTCGCTTCCAGAAGGCCCACCCGCCTTGGATCGACACCCGGTTAAGAAAAATGAAAAAAGTCCCTCTATTTAATGGAAGTCAGCAACAAAAAGCTGGATTTTTTCTAAGTGTCAAGGAGGGTGTCGCTTCCAGAAGGCCCACCCGCCTTGGATCACCACCCGGTTAAGAAAAAAGAAAAAAGTCCCTCTACTTAATGGAAGTCAGCAACAAAAAGCTGGAATTTTTCTAAGTGTCAAGGAGGGTGTCGCTTCCAGAAGGCCCACCTGCCTTGGATCACCACCCGGTTAAGAAAAATGAAAAAAGTCCCTCTAGTTAATGGAAGTCAGCAACAAAAAGCTGGATTTTTTCTAAGTGTCAAGGAGGGTGTCGCTTCCAGAAGGCCCACCCGCCTTGGATCACCACCCGGTTAAGAAAAAAGAAAAAAGTCCCTCTACTTAATGGAAGTCAGCAACAAAAAGCTGGAATTTTTCTAAGTGTCAAGGAGGGTGTCGCTTCCAGAAGGCCCACCTGCCTTGGATCACCACCCGGTTAAGAAAAATGAAAAAAGTCCCTCTAGTTAATGGAAGTCAGCAACAAAAAGCTGGATTTTTTCTAAGTGTCAAGGAGGGTGTCGCTTCCAGAAGGCCCACCCGCCTTGGATCACCACCCGGTTAAGAAAAAAGAAAAAAGTCCCTCTAGTTAATGGAAGTCAGCAACAAAAAGCTGGATTTTTTCTAAGTGTCAAGGAGGGTGTCGCTTCCAGAAGGCCCACCTGCCTTGGATCGACACCCGGTTAAGAAACATGGAAAAAGTCCCTCTATTTGATGGAAGTCAGCAACAAAAAGCTGGATTTTTTCTAAGTGTCAAGGAGGGTGTCGCTTCCAGAAGGCCCACCCGCCTTGGATCACCACCCGGTTAAGAAAAAAGAAAAAAGTCCCTCTACTTAATGGAAGTCAGCAACAAAAAGCTGGATTTTTTCTAAGTGTGAAGGAGGGTGTCGCTTCCAGAAGGCCCACCTGCCTTGGATCGACACCCGGTTAAGAAACATGGAAAAAGTCCCTCTATTTGATGGAAGTCAGCAACAAAAAGCTGGATTTTTTCTAAGTGTCAAGGAGGGTGTCGCTTCCAGAAGGCCCACCCGCCTTGGATCACCACCCGGTTAAGAAAAAAGAAAAAAGTCCCTCTACTTAATGGAAGTCAGCAACAAAAAGCTGGATTTTTTCTAAGTGTGAAGGAGGGTGTCGCTTCCAGAAGGCCCACCTGCCTTGGATCGACACCCGGTTAAGAAACATGGAAAAAGTCCCTCTATTGAATGGAAGTCAGCACAAAAAAGCTGAAAATATGACAGAGTGTGAAGGAGAGGGTCGCTTCCAGAAGGCCCACCTGCCTTGGATCGACACCCGGTTAAGAAACATGGAAAAAGTCCCTCTATTTGATGGAAGTCAGCAACAAAAAGCTGGATTTTTTCTAAGTGTCAAGGAGGGTGTCGCTTCCAGAAGGCCCACCTGCCTTGGATCGACACCCGGTTAAGAAACATGGAAAAAGTCCCTCTATTTGATGGAAGTCAGCAACAAAAAGCTGGATTTTTTCTAAGTGTCAAGGAGGGTGTCGCTTCCAGAAGGCCCACCTGCCTTGGATCGACACCCGGTTAAGAAACATGGAAAAAGTCCCTCTATTTGATGGAAGTCAGCAACAAAAAGCTGGATTTTTTCTAAGTGTCAAGGAGGGTGTCGCTTCCAGAAGGCCCACCTGCCTTGGATCGACACCCGGTTAAGAAACATGGAAAAAGTCCCTCTATTTGATGGAAGTCAGCAACAAAAAGCTGGATTTTTTCTAAGTGTAAAAGTTGGGATTTTTTCTAAGTGTCAACTTTTGGTGTACCAACCCTTCCAAAATAAAGTCGGGATTTTTTCTAAGTGTCAACTTTTGGTGTACCAACCCTTCCAAAATAAAGTCGGGATTTTTTCTAAGTGTCAACTTTTGGTGTACCAACACTTCCAAAATAAAGTGGGGATTTTTTCTAAGTGTCAACTTATATAGTCGGGATTTTTTCTAAGTGTCAACTTATATAGTCGGGATTTTTTCCAAGTGTCAATTTATAAAGTGGGGATTCTTTTCCAAGTGTCAACCTGTAAAGTGGGGATTTTTTTTCCAAGTGTCCACTTTTGGTTCACCATGCCTTCCAGAGTCAAAGAAGCCCCCGAGTGAGACCCAAAAAACCGGACCGAGTGATGTCATTTGGGGTCCTATTTTCAGTCATTTTGTGGGATTTCGGTGACGCCGAGGAGGGAAGCAGGTGTCAAGGGACAGGGGGGTGCCTGTCCCTTTAAGAAGGCCGGCTTGCCGTGGATCTACACCCGGGTAGGGAATTCAAAACAGGTCCCTCTATTTGCTGGAAGTCAGCACGAAAAAGCTGGAAATATGACAGGGGGAAAAAAAAAAGAAGAAGCTGCAATGATGGCAGAGTGTCCATGTGCCTGTCCCTTTAAGAAGGCCGGCTTGCCGTGGATCTCCACCCGGGTGGGGAATTCCAAATAGGTCCCTCTATTTGCTGGAAGTGCCCCCCCAAAAAGCTGTCCATTTCCCCAAGTTTTTAAGGAGGGAAAAGCCACTTTAAGCCTAAAAAGGAAAGCGGGGATTTGGAGCCCTCCGGTGGACTTCCGCCGCCGCTGCACCCTTAGAAGAAAAAGCTGCACTTATGGCAGAGTGTCCATGTGCCTGTGCCTTTAGGAAGGCCGGCTTGCCGTGGTTCTGCACCAGGGTAGGGAATTCAAAATAGGTCCCTCTATCTGCTGGAAGTCAGCACAAAAAAAAGCTGGAAATATGACAGAGTGTCAACTTTTAGTGTAATAGACCTGCGAAAGTCAAAGTCGGGATTTTTTCTAAGTGTCCACTTTTGGTGTACCAACCTTTCCAAAATAAAGTGGGGATTTTTTCTAAGTGTCCACTTTTGGTGTACCAACCTTTCCAAAATAAAGTGGGGATTTTTTCTAAGTGTCAACTTATAAAGTCGGGATTTTTTCTAAGTGTCAACTTATAAAGTGGGGATTTTTTCTAAGTGTCAACTTATAAAGTCGGGATTTTTTCCAAGTGTCAACTTATAAAGTGGGGATTTTTTCCAAGTGTCAACTTATATAGTCGGGATTTTTTTTCAAAGTGTCAACTTGTAAAGTGGGGATTTTTTCCAAGTGTCTACTTTTGGTTCACCATGCCTTCCAGAGTCAAAGAAGCCCCCGAGTGAGACCCAAAGAACCGGACCGAGTGATGTCATTTGGGGTCCTATTTTCAGTCATTTTGTGGGATTTCGGTGACGCCGAGGAGGGAAGCAGGTGTCAAGGGACAGGGGGGTGCCTGTCCCTTTAAGAAGGCCGGCTTGCCGTGGATCTACACCCGGGTAGGGAATTCAAAACAGGTCCCTCTATTTGCTGGAAGTCAGCACGAAAAAAAGCTGGAAATATGACAGAGTGCCCCAAAAAAAAAAAGAAGCTGCAATGATGGCAGAGTGTCCATGTTGCTGTCCCTTTAGGAAGGCCGGCTCGCCGTGGATCTCCACCCGGGTGGGGAATTCCAAATAGGTCCCTCCATTTGCTGGAAGTGCCCCCCCAAAAAGCTGTCCATTTCCCCAAGTTTTTAAGGGAAACAAAAACCAGGGTTGGGGTTGGATGCATCACACTGTAAGTCTCGGCTGCAGCCAGAAGCAAGTATTAAAAAGATAGACATCAACCATCATTTAAAAAGGGGAAAACAAATCCATTCATCAATAAATCATATCCAAATTTAAAAAAAGAGGCAGCTCAAAAGAGAGGGTGTGTGTCCAGCAGAAAATAGGCATGATAAACAAAGAGGGCTGGGGTTTGGAGGAGGGCAAAATGTCCCGCAGCCGGCCGCCCGAGTTCCGGGATGCCCAGCACGTCCATAACGCACCCCGCAAAGTCAAACTGGAAGTGGAGGGGAAAAAAGCTGGGAAAGAAGTTAAATGTCCTCAAAGTGTTCCAAAATCAGTCCCACAAGTCCCGCAGCTGGCCACCCGAGTCCAGGGAAGCCCGGCACCTCCGTAACAAGGCCCGCAAAGTCACACTGCAAGTGGGGGAGAAAAGCTGGCATAGTAGCCAAAAGTCCTCAAAGTGTTCAAAAATCAGTCCCCCACCAGCCCCGCAGCTGGCCACCCGAGTCCAGGGACGCCCGGCACAGCCGTAACGCACCCCGCAAAGTCAAACTGCAAGTGGGGGAGAAAAGCTGGGGGAAAATCCAAAAGTCCTCAAAGTTTTCAAAATCCGCACCCGGGACTGAGTCCAGCAAGTCCCCCCGGTCCCAAAAATGCCATTTTTTTCAAAAAATACCCAAAAAATGCGGGGGCCGGATTTCGGAACCGGCGTACCGCTTTCGGCCCGCGTGCCCTAGATTGGAGACCGATGTCAAAAATGGACGCCGGTCGGGTATTTTTTTCCTTGGGGTCTATAGAGAGTAAATCCGGAGGAAAATTGGCCTTACGAGCAAAGGGAGGGATTTTAGGGGGCATAACGTCCAGCCGCCTGCCTCCCGGGTCCCGGGGAAGAGAAAGTCCAGAAAACTCATAAAATCATGCCCAGCATGGAGATCCACAAGTCCCGCCGCAGGCCCGAGGCTTCCCGGGTCCCGGGAATGACCAAAAGACACCCAGGAGTGGACCATCGAAAGTGGGAGGGAAATGGAGGGAAAGTCGGGAAAAAGGTCCAAAATGGGTTGAAAATCATATGATCCCACCCAGGGTAGAGTTCCACAAGTCCCGCAGCGAGCTGCACGAGCCGCAGGAACACCGGGAATGACCAAAAGGCACCCAGAAGTGAACCAGCGAAAGTGGGGGAAAAATGGAGGAAAAGGAGGAAAAAGTACCAAATTGTTTAAAAATCCTACCCAGGATGGAGTTCCACAAGTCCCGCAGCGAGCTGCACGAGCCGCAGGAACACCGGGAATGACCAAAAGGCACCCAGAAGTGAACCAGCGAAAGTGGGGGAAAAATGGAGGAAAAGGAGGAAAAAGTACCAAATTGTTTAAAAATCCTACCCAGGATGGAGTTCCACAAGTCCCGCAGCGAGCTGCACGAGCCGCAGGAACACCGGGAATGACCAAAAGGCACCCAGAAGTGAACCAGCGAAAGTGGGGGAAAAATGGAGGAAAAGGAGGAAAAAGTACCAAATTGTTTAAAAATCCTACCCAGGATGGAGTTCCACGAGTCCCGCAGCGAGCTGCACGAGCCGCAGGAACACCGGGAATGACCAAAAGGCACCCAGAAGTGAACCAGCGAAAGTGGGGGAAAAATGGAGGAAAAGGAGGAAAAAGTACCAAATTGTTTAAAAATCCTACCCAGGATGGAGTTCCACGAGTCCCGCAGCGAGCTGCACGAGCCGCAGGAACACCGGGAATGACCAAAAGGCACCCAGAAGTGAACCATCAAAAGTGGGGGACAATTTGAGAAAAAGTTGGAAAAAGGTCCGAAATTGATTAAAAATCCTACCCAGGATGGAGTTCCAGAAGCCCCGCAGCGAGCTGCGCGAGCCGCAGGAACACCGGGAATGACCAAAAGGCACCCAGAAGTGAACCAGCGAAAGTGGGGGAAAAATGGAGGAAAAGGAGGAAAAAGTACCAAATTGTTTAAAAATCCTACCCAGGATGGAGTTCCACAAGTCCCGCAGCGAGCTGCACGAGCCGCAGGAACACCGGGAATGACCAAAAGGCACCCAGAAGTGAACCAGCGAAAGTGGGGGAAAAATGGAGGAAAAGGAGGAAAAAGTGCCAAATTGTTTGAAAATCCTACCCAGGATGGAGTTCCAGAAGTCCCGCAGCGAGCTGCACGAGCCGCAGGAACACCGATAATGAACAAAAGGCACCCAGAAGTGAACCAGCGAAAGTGAGGGAAAAATGGAGGAAAAGGAGGAAAAAGTACCAAATTGTTTAAAAATCCTACCCAGGATGGAGTTCCACAAGTCCCGCAGCGAGCTGCACGAGCCGCAGGAACACCGATAATGAACAAAAGGCACCCAGAAGTGAACCATCAAAAGTGGGGGACAATTTGAGAAAAAGTTGGAAAAAGGTCCGAAATTGATTAAAAATCCTACCCAGGATGGAGTTCCAGAAGCCCCGCAGCGAGCTGCACGAGCCGCAGGAACACCGGGAATGACCAAAAGGCACCCAGAAGTGAACCATCAAAAGTGGGGGACAATTTGAGAAAAAGTTGGAAAAAGGTCCGAAATTGATTAAAAATCCTACCCAGGATGGAGTTCCAGAAGCCCCGCAGCGAGCTGCACGAGCCGCAGGAACACCGGGAATGACCAAAAGGCACCCAGAAGTGAACCATCAAAAGTGGGGGACAATTTGAGAAAAAGTTGGAAAAAGGTCCGAAATTGATTAAAAATCCTACCCAGGATGGAGTTCCAGAAGCCCCGCAGCGAGCTGCGCGAGCCGCAGGAACACCGGGAATGACCAAAAGGCACCCAGAAGTGAACCATCAAAAGTGGGGGACAATTTGAGAAAAAGTTGGAAAAAGGTCCGAAATTGATTAAAAATCCTACCCAGGATGGAGTTCCAGAAGCCCCGCAGCGAGCTGCGCGAGCCGCAGGAACACCGGGAATGACCAAAAGGCACCCAGAAGTGAACCATCAAAAGTGGGGGACAATTTGAGAAAAAGTTGGAAAAAGGTCCGAAATTGTTTAAAAATCCTACCCAGGATGGAGTTCCAGAAGTCCCGCAGCGAGCTGCGCGAGCTCCGGGACCCCCGGGAATGACCAAAAGATACCCAGGAGTGAACCAGCGAAAGTGGGGGACAATTTGAGAAAAAGTTGGAAAAAGGTCCGAAATTGTTTAAAAATCCTACCCAGGATGGAGTTCCAGAAGTCCCGCAGCGAGCTGCGCGAGCTCCGGGACCCCCGGGAATGACCAAAAGATACCCAGGAGTGAACCAGCGAAAGTGGGGGACAATTTGAGAAAAAGTTGGAAAAAGGTCCGAAATTGTTTAAAAATCCTACCCAGGATGGAGTTCCAGAAGTCCCGCAGCGAGCTGCGCGAGCTCCGGGGCCCCCGGGAATGACCAAAAGATACCCAGGAGTGAACCAGCCCAAGTGGGGGACAAATGGAAGAAAAGCCGGGCCAAGTCCAAAAAAGTTGGATTTTTTGCCAAAGTGTCAACATGCGTGATTTTGTCAGAGTGTCCACTTTTGGGATTTTTTCAAAGTCCAACAACGAGAGAGGCCTGGCCTCCAGCCTGTCTAGCCTCTTCCATGAGACACTTAGAAAAAATCCCGTGCAAAAAAAGTGGATTTTTTCTAAGTCCAACAACGAGAGAGGCCTAACTTCCAGCCTCCTTAGCCTCTTTCTTCCGTGGAGCAAAAGTTGGATTTTTTGCCTAAGTGTCAACATGCGTGATTTTGTCAGAGTGTCCACTTTTGGGATTTTTTCTAAGTCCAACAACGAGAGAGGCCTGGCCTCCAGCCTGTTTAGCCTCTTCCATGTGACACTTAGAAAAAATCCCAGCCAAAAAAAGTGGATTTTTTCTAAGTCCAACAACGAGAGAGGCCTAACTTCCAGCCTCCTTAGCCTCTTTCGTTCACATACTTAGAAAAAAATCCCAGCGCCAAGCCCAATGCATTTCAATGGGATTTATTTTTCGAGCCGGATTTTTTCTAAGTCCAACAACGAGAGAGGCTTGAGTTCTAGCCTACTTTAAGCCTCTTTCGATTTTCCCTGTTTTTACCAGGTCTACCAAAACACCCCCATCACGTTAGTAGGTGCGCCAGGCTTAGACAGGCCGAATTGGCAGGAAATGTGTCCGAGTCAAAGTGAGCTATTTTGGGACTCAAAAGTTGGATTTTCCCCCTCTTTTCGATGGTTCTTTTTTCGAATGGTTCTTCCAGGCTCTGAGGACAGGGGCTCACGCGGACATGCGTGGCCGCCTAGGGGGCGCTATCTCGGACACATTTAGGGACATGGACACCCTGGAAGAACAAACATAAAAATTTTTTCGACCTGATTTCAGACCAGCCTCTTTCTTAAGGACTTCCAGGACTCGAGCGACAGGGGCTCGGTCCTGAGTGCGCGCCCGGCCAGGGGGCGCTATCCCGGACACATTTCGGGACATTTAAACCATGGATGGACAAACATAAAAATTTTTTCGACCTGATTTCAGACCAGCCTCTTTCTTAAGGACTTCCAGGACTCGAGCGACAGGGGCTCGGTCCTGAGTGCGCGCCCGGCCAGGGGGCGCTATCCCGGACACATTTCGGGACATTTAAACCATGGATGGACAAACATAAAAATTGAAAGACCTGATTCGACCCAGCCTCTCGGGGCTTTTCCCAGGGCCGGAGCGACAGGGGCTCGGTCCTACGGCGTGCCCGCCTAGGGGGCGCTATGACGGACACACCAGGGGACACGGACACCCTGGGTGGACAAACATAAAAAATTGAAAGACCTGATTCGACCCAGCCTCTCGGGGCTTTTCCCAGGGCCGGAGCGACAGGGGCTCGGTCCTACGGCGTGCCCGCCTAGGGGGCGCTATGACGGACACACCAGGGGACACGGACACCCTGGGTGGACAAACATAAAAAATGGAAAGACCTGATTCGACCCAGCCTCTCGGGGCTTTTCCCAGGGCCGGAGCGACAGGGGCTCGGCCCTACGGCGTGCCCGCCTAGGGGGCGCTATGACGGACACACCAGGGGACACGGACACCCTGGGTGGACAAACATAAAAAATTGAAAGACCTGATTCGACCCAGCCTCTCGGGGCTTTTCCCAGGGCCGGAGCGACAGGGGCTCGGCCCTACGGCGTGCCCGCCTAGGGGGCGCTATGACGGACACACCAGGGGACACGGACACCCTGGGTGGACAAACATAAAAAATGGAAAGACCTGATTCGACCCAGCCTCTCGGGGCTTTTCCCAGGGCCGGAGCGACAGGGGCTCGGTCCTACGGCGTGCCCGCCTAGGGGGCGCTATGACGGACACACCAGGGGACACGG
>NW_026907264.1:0-49959 GCF_033978795.1 Nerophis ophidion | reverse complement strand
ACATTATCCAGTCTTGTCAAATGCTCCTCCGACGAAGAAGCTGTAACGAGTATGTCGTCCAAAAAACATGTCACATGGTCCATCCCTTGCAGAATCTGGTCCATAACAGACTGAAATATTGCAGGAGCACTCGAAACTCCATAACTGAGGCGATGATACTTGTACAGACCCTTATGTGTGTTTATGGTCAGATACTTTTCTGACTCTTCATCCAACTGTAGTTGTTGGTAGGCGTGTTGCAGATCCAGTTTGCTGAAAGATGTACCTCCTGCTAATGTAGCGAATAGATCTTCCGTATTCGGTAATGGATAGGTCTGCTCTTCAATGCATTGATTAACACTAACCTTGTAGTCACCACAAATCCTGATCGTTTTGTCAACCTTAGGTACTGTGACTATTGGAGCTGCCCACTCGCTAGTGTCAATCTTTGAAATCACTTTTTCACTCTCCAACCTCTCTAGCTCTCTCTCTACAGCTTCCTTTAGTGCGTAAGGAACTGGGCGAGCCTTGCAGAAAATTGGTGTGGTATCAGGTTTGGTGCGTATTTTAGCTTTAAACCCCGTGATACAGCCTTGGCCCTCTGAGAACACTGCCTGATGTCTCTCTATCACCTCCTGTACTCCTGTGTTACCATGCGTCCTTTTCTGCACCTTTTGTACAGTGAAAATGTTTCCAGTTCAGCCGTAGCTTTTTTAGCCAGTTACGGCCAATCAGTGCAGGTCTGCTTCCCTGTACAATGACCAGTGGAAGTGTCACTTGCTGGTCCTCGTACTGTACTGGTAAGATGACGTACCCTCGAACAGCAATCTTTTGGCCTGAAAATGATTTCAACTTTAACTTGAAAACTGGTTTCAAAGGAAATTGAGTGAGGTTTGCCTGGTAAAAGGTGTCAGAAACTACTGACACTGCTGAACCTGTGTCCAGTAACATTGTGGTGCTCTTGTTTCCCAGTACAATATCCACTGTGTAACCTTTTTCCCAGTTTGAGGTAGAGTCAACTGCGTACGATCCAAAAAGTTCTGCTTCATCACCACTTCTAGAAGCACTCCCTTCAGTTTCAACATACTGAGTTGAAGATTGGCCTTTAGTCTTCCTGCATGCACGGGCAATGTGTCCAATTTTGGGGCAAGCATGACACTTTTCATTTTTAAATCTGCAGTCATGTGGTGAGTGCTTCCCACCACATCTGTAGCATGTTTGCTGTCCCCCTGTGTCTCTTTTGTCTCCTTTGTATTCCTTTGCTTTGTTATTATGTTTCCATCTGAACTGTCCTTTCCTCCCCTTCTCAGAAAAATGAGAAACACTTGACAGGGCATTTACCTGGTGAGGTCCACTGTGTCCAGAAAACTCCATTGTATTTTTGGAAGCAAGCTCCATAGAGACTGCAATTTCACAAGCACTGGGAAATGTCAGGTCCCTTTCAGACAACAGCCTGCGTTGCACTGCATCAGAACGTAATCCACTCACAAAACGATCTCTCATGGCATCGTCCAAATATTGTCCAAAATTGCTAAACTAAACATGCAATATGTCTAATAATGTCTGTATTAATGTATCTTTGTGAATTTTACTAAAGACATGTGCTTTTGTAAGGTTTGCAAACACAAACATTAGTATTTCACTTAATATGAGAGTAATGTTTTAGAATCCTGATATGGTTTCAAGTGATAAAAAAGTTTCAAAACCAAAAATGCAATGTGTTTTATAATGTCTGTATGAATTTATCTTTGTGGGGTGTACTAGAGATGAGTGCTTTTGTAAAATTTGCAAACACAAAAAAATATTTTTTTTTACTCAATATTACAGTAATTTTTCTAGAATCCTGAGATATTGCAAAAGAAGCAATACAAAATGTATTCAAGCATATAAACCAAACATGCAATAGGATTAATAATGCCTGTGTTAATGTATCTTTGTGAGTTGTACTAGAGGCGTGCTTTTACAGGGTTTGCAAAAACAAAAAGTAAATGTTTACTCAATATGACAGTAATGTTTTTAGAATCATGACATACTGCAAATTAAGCAATAAAACATTATTTAAAAAAAAATGTGGAGTTTGCACATATTTTGGAGACCTGCTGCTGCGGACTGACTGCGTCAGTCCTCATATCAGTGATTCGGGTCTATTCTTTGATGAGGTGTACGGCTTTTACCCAGGCCAGGTCTTGATAGGTCCTGGTCCAGATTCCTGGAGTACACGAAGCTGGTACTCCAGGAAGCTGGCAATTTAGTGTTGATTGGCAACACTAAATTGGCCCTAGTGTGTGAATGTGAGTGTGAATGTTGTCTGTCTATCTGTGTTGGCCCTGCGATGAGGTGGCGACTTGTCCAGGGTGTACCCCGCCTTCCGCCCGATTGTAGCTGAGATAGGCGCCAGCGCCCCCCGTGACCCCGAAAGGGAATAAGCGGTAGAAAATGGATGGATGGATGTGTCTTTGCAAACCTTACAAATCATCTTTTTTCTAGAAAAACTATTAAAGATACGTCTCCAGGCAATATTAGCCATTTTACATGTTTACTTGTTTGGAAGTTAAGTTTGAATACAATGTTTTTACTTTTTTCGCATTATCTCAGGATTCTAAGTACATTACTGTAAAATTTAGTAAATAGCTACTTTTTGTGTTTGCAAGATATAAAAAAGCATTTGTTTCGAGTAAAACTCCCAAGGATGCATTATTTCAGGCATTATTAGCCATTTTTTATGTGTAGTTCAGAAGTTATGTTTAAATAACTGTCATTCTGAGTGTGACAGTATACTGTCATTGTGAGTAAAATCTAAATTTTGTATTTGTAAACCTTACAAAAACAACAGATTCTAGTAAAACTCACATGGATTCAATATTGTAGGCATGTATAGACATTTTGCATGTGTGTTTAGGAAATATAATGGGATACATTTTTATTGATTTTTTTTTTGCATTATCTCAGGATTTTAAGAAAATGACTGTCATATTGAGTAAAAAAACTACTTTTTGTGTTTGCAAGCCGCAAAAAAACATTTGTTTCGAGTAAAACTCACAAGGATGCATTATTTCAGGCATTAATGGTCATTTTACACGTGTAGTTTAGTAGTTATGTTTAAATATCTGTCATATTGAGTGTGGCAGTTATACTGTCATTTTGAGTAAAACAATTGTTTTGTGTATTTCTAGTGAAACTCTCAAAAATACATTTATTCACGCATTATTAGCCATTTTTCATGTGTGGTTTAGGAGTTATGTTCAAATAACTCATTTTGAATGTGACAGTATACTGTCATTTTGAGTAAAACCTACATTTTGTATTTGCAAACCTTATAAAAACAACTGATTGTAGTAAAACTCACATGGATTCAATATTGCAGGCATTTGTAGACATTTTGCATGTGTGGTTTAGGAGTTATGTTTAAATAACTGTCATAATGAGTGTGACGGTTTGCTGTCTTGGTGAGTAAAAAACAAATGTTTGTATTTGCAAGCCTTACAAATATTTTTTTCTAGTACAACTCATATAGATGCAATACTACAGGCATTTTTAGACATAATGCATTTTTGGTTTTGGAGTTATGTTTTATATAACTTTCATATTTAGTATGACAGTTTTACTGATATATTGAATAATTAAAAAAAACTTATGTATTTGCAAACCTTACAAATTATCTTTTTTCTAGAAAAACTATTAAAGATACCTCTCCAGGCAATATTAGCTATTTTACATGTGTTGTTTGAAGTTATGTTTAATAAAATTGTATTACTTTTTTCGCATTATCTCAGGATTCTAAGAACATTACTGTAAAATTGAGTAAATAACTACTTTTTGAGTTTGCAAGATAAAAAAAAACATTTGTTTCGAGTAAAACTCCCAAGGATGCATTATTTCAGGCATTATTAGCCATTTCTCATGTGTAGTTCAGAAGTTATGTTTAAATAACTGTCATTTTGAGTGTGACAGTATACTGTCATTGTGCCGTTACGAGTGCATGTCTGATGCAAGGGCTGTTCAACACCTTTCTTATGCCACGACTCTGAAGACCGATGAGCGTTGTCAGCAGGTTTATTGACATTCAAAAGGGTGAAACTAAAAAGTGAAAAAATATTGTCAACATGTACATAAATTATGCTAATGTATTCATATACATGCTGTAATGCTACCTTACAAGGCATGACAAGGTAAACAGAGGTAAATTTGTACGACAACGCCATTTTAGATGACATCGCAAATTATTGCTAATGAGCACAACAAATATTTCATACATCACAAATCATAAATTTAACTCCAAATATTTTAGACAAAAAACAAGTTTCAAAGTTCAATTTATGATACATACCGGCGATGCAAGCTTAAACTAAAGATATGTGCAGTATTTCTTCAAAAAATAACCACCATAAAGTACGTGCTGGCACCGTAGATTTCTCTGTCTTATGCAACTTGCGGTCTATAAAGTTTGATTCAAAATACACACTTCTCAACGATGTAGTATTTGGCCTGACCACAAGACAGCGACAAATATACATGTAATAATGTTACATGTAATAAGCACAACACACTTCAAAAAACAAGTTTCCAACTTTTAGTTGTAACAGAACAGTCATTGTGAGTAAAATCTAAATTTTGTATTTGCAAACCTTACAAAAACAACTGATTCTAGTAAAACTCACATGGATTCAATATTGCAGGCATTTATAGACATTTTGCACTTGTGTTTTAGGAGTTATGTTTAAATAACTGTCATATTGAGTGTGATGGTTTGCTGTCTTGGTCCATCCATCCATTTTCTACCGCTTATTCCCTTTCGGGGTCGCGTGGGTCGCTGGCGCCTATCTCAGCTACAATCGGGCGGAAGGCGGGGTACACCCTGGACAAGTCGCCATCTCATCACAGGGCTGCTGTCTTGGTGAGTAAAAAATAAATTTTTGTATTTGCAAGCCTTACAAAAAAATGTTTTTAGTAAAACTCATATAGATGCAATATTAAAGGCATTTTTAGACATAATGCATGTTTGGTTTTGCAGTTATGTTTATATAACTTTCATAAATAGTATGACTGTTTTACTGTTATATTGAATAATAAAAAAAAAAAACTTGTGTATTTGCAAACCTTACAAATTTTCTTTTTTCCGGAGAAACTAACAAAGATAAATGTCTCCAGGCAATATTAACCATTTTGCATGTGTTGTTTGGAAGTTATGGTTGAATAAAATTGTATTGTTTTTTTTTTGCATTATCTCAGGATTCTAGGAACATTACTGTCATACTGAGTAGATAACTACTTTTTATGTTTGCAAGATTTAAAAAAGCCTTTGTTTCGAGTAAAACTCCCAAAGATGCATTATTTCAGGCGTTATTAGCCATTTTTTCATGTGTAGTTCAGAAGTTATGTTTAAATAAATGTCAAAACTTAAATTTTGTATTTGCAAACCTTACAAAAACAACTAATTCTAGTAAAAATAACATGGATTCAATATTGCATGCATTTATAGACGTTTGCATGTGTGGATTAGGAATTATAAGGGAATACATTTTTATTGCTCTTTTCGTATTATCTCAGGATTTTAAAAACATTACTGTCATAATGAGTAAAAAACTACTTTTTGTGTTTGCAAGCCGCAAAAAAACATTTGTTTCGAGTAAAATTCCCAAGGATGCATTATTAGCGACAAATACACATGTAATAATGTTATATGTAATAAGCACAACACACTTCAAAAAACAAGTTTCCAACTTTTAGTTGTAACAGAACAGTCATTGTGAGTAAAATCTAAATTTTGTATTTGCAAACCAAGGATGCATTATTAGCCGTGTAGTTTAGGAGTTATGTTTAAATATCTGGCATATTGCATGCGTCAGTTATGTCGTCATTTTGAGTAAAACAATAGTTTTGAGTATTTGCAAACCTTACAAAAAAGTTTCTAGTGAAACTCAAAAACACATTTATTAATTGAATTAATTAATACTTGAAAGGTGATTGATAAAGACATTTTCAAGATAAGAGGAGAAAAGAAAGTTGACCTTGGGGAATTAATTGCATTGGGGAATTTATTCACGCATTATTAGCCATTTTTCATGTGTGGTGTAGGAGTTCTGTTTAAATAACTGTCATATTGAGTGTGACAGTTTGCTGTCATTGTGAGTAAAAAACAAATTTTAGTTTTTGCAAACCTTACAAAATAACTGATTTTATTGAAACCCATATAGATACAATATTACAGGCATTTTTAAACATAATGCATGTTTGGTTTTGGAGTTATGTTTATATAACTTTCATATTTATTATGACAGTTATACTGTTAAATTGAAAGAAAAAAGATAGCGTGTGTCTTTGCAAACCTTACAAATTATCTTTTTTCTAGAAAAACTAACAAAGATACAAGTCTCCAGGCATTAATAGCCATTTTGCATGTTTTGTTTGGAAGTTATATTTGAATACATTTCAATTGCTTTTTCGCATTATTTCAGGATTCTAACAACATTACTGTCATATTGAGTAAATAACTACTTTTTGTGTTTGCAAGATTTAAATAAGCAGTTGTTTCGAGTAAAACTCGCAAGGATGCATTATTTCAGGCATTATTAGCCAGTTTTCATGTGTAGTTCAGAAGTTATGTTTAAATAACTGTCATTTTGAGTGTGACAGTATACTGTCATTTTGAGTAAAACCTAAATTTTGTATTTAAAAACCTTACAAAAACAACTGATTCTAGTAAAACTCACATGGATTCAATATTGTAGGCATTTATAGACATTTTGCACGTGTGGTTTAGGAATTATGTTGGAATACATTTTTATTGCTTTTTTGCATTATCTCAGGATTTTAAGAACATTACTGTCATATTGAGTAAAAAACTACTTTTTGTGTTTGCAAGCCACAAAAAAACATTTGTTCTGAGTAAATCTCTCAAAGATGCAATATTTCAGGTACGATTAGCCATTTTACACCTGTATTTTAGTAGTTATGTTTAAATATCTGTCATATTGAGTGTGGCAGTTATACTGTCATTTTGAGTAAAACAATAGTTTTGTGTATTTGCAAACCTTCCAAAAAAAAGGTTTCTAGTGAAACTATCAAAAATACATTTATTCACGCATTATTAGCCATGTATCATGTGTGGTGTAGGATTGATGTTGAACATCACTCCTACACCACACTGTCTTATGAGTTTGACAGTTTGATGTCATAATTAGTGAAGAACACATTTTTGTTTTTGCAAACCTTACAAAATCACTGATTTTAGTGATACACAAATACAGTAAATACAATATTACAGGCATTTTTATACAACATGCATGTTTGGTTTTGGAGTTATGTTTATATAACCTTCATATTTAATATGACAGTTATACTGTTATATTGAATAAGAAAAATAACTTGTGTCTTTGCAAATCTTACAAATATTATTTTTTCTAGAAAAACTAACATTTTGCATGTGTTGTTAAGATGTTATGTTTGAAAAAAAATGTATTGCAAACCTTACAAAAACAACAAATTCTCGTAAAACTCACTTGGATTTAATATTGCAGGCATTTATAGACATTTTGCATGTGTGGTTTAGGAGTTATGTTTAAATAACTGTCATATTGAGTGTGACAGTTTGCTGTCTTAGTGTGTAAAAATTTGCAAAAACAAAAATTTGACAGCAATGTACTTAAAATCCTTAGATAATGCGAAAAAATTGTACATCTCATTATTGCTTGAGGACTGCCTGGTCGGCAACATTGACCCTGCTGTGGTCACAATGTTTCTAAAAATACCATTTACCCAGTAAAACATATTCTTACTTTGAAGAGCCTTCCACATGCTTGTTTCAATTGATCAATTTCACACAACGCTATGACCGCCACAATCAGACAGTCCGATACCTCATACTCTCTGAGCACTCCCCACAGGACTTCCCGAGGGACACGGTCGAATACCTTCTCCAAGTCCACAAAGCACATGTAGACTGGTTGGGCAAACTCCCATGCACCCTCAAGAACCCTGCCGAGAGTATAGAGCTGGTCCACAGTTCCACGACCAGGACGAAAACCACACTGTTCCTCCTGAATCCGAGGTTCGACTATCCGGCGAAGCCTCCTCTCCAGTACACCTGAATAAACCTTACCGGGAAGGCTGAGGAGCTTTGGGTCATGACCGAAAGGATAAGATCACGGGTACAAGCGGCCGAAATGAGTTTCCTCCGCCGTGTGGCGGGGTTCTCCCTTAGAGATAGGGTGAGAAGCTCTGCCATCCGGGAGGAACTCAACATAAAGCCACTGCTCCTCCACATCGAGAGGAGCCAGATGAGGTGGTTCGGGCATCTGGTCAGGATGCCACCCGAACGCCTCCCTAGGGAGGTGTTTAGGGCACGTCCAGCTGGTAGGAGGCCACGGGGAAGACCCAGGAAATGTTGGGAAGACTATGTCTCCCGGCTGGCCTGGGAACGCCTCGGGATCCCCTGGGAAGAGCTAGACAAAGTGGCTGGGGAGAGGGAAGTCTGGGCTTCCCTGCTTAGGCTGCTGCCCCCGCGACCCGGCCTCGGATAAGCGGAAGATGATGATGGATGGCTGGATGGACACTACAAGTGGTCTACTTAAAACCGACGTTAGTGATCATCTACCAATTTTTACAATATATGATGGAAACTGCAAAAACAACATGGAAGACAAAAGGACATTTTGAAGACTATGCACAGAGAAGAGGATGATTGCTTTCAAAATGGAGCTACAAAAGCAAGATTGGGACAATGTGTACAATGAAAAAGAGGTTGATGAAGCATACGAACATTTCTTAAACAAGTTCATAATACTTTATGACAAACATTGTCCATGGAGACAACTCAATAGTAAACAGAGAAAGATTAATCAACCATGGATGAAAAAAGGATTAAAAAATAGTTGTAAGAAGTAAAATACACTATATTGAATATTTATATTACAAAGAACTACAAAGGCAGAAGTTAAGTACAAAAAGCATAAAAACAAGTTAACAAACATACTACGATAATGTAGAAAATAATATTACAGTGAATTATTGGACAGGAACAAAAATAATATGAGCGCAACATGGGGCATTCTCAATAGCATTATTAAAAATGGCACTAAGATGGATAACCCCAAATACTTCTTAGACAGAAATAAACATAATGACAACATAACTTCTAAACAACACATGCAAAATAGCTAATAATGCCTAAAGGTGTGTATCTTTGTTATTTTTACTAGAAAAATTATATTTTGTAAGGTTTGCAAGGGCACAAAATAGTTTTTTTTATTCAATAGAACAGTATAACTGTAATACTAAATATGAAAGGTTTATGAACATAACTCAAACCAAACATGAAATCTGTCTAAAAAAGCCTGTAATACTGAATTTGTGTGAGTTTCACCAAAATCAGGTATTTTGGAAAGGTTTAGAAATTAAAAATTAGGTTTTACTGGCCTCACATTGGTCAGACTAAATATGATATATATAACTCCAAAAATACACATGCAAAATGTCTAATAATGCCTGAAAAAATGTTTCTTTGTGAGTTTTACTGAAAAAAAAAAAGGTAAGTAATTTCTTACTCAATTTGACAAGAATGTACATACAATTGTGAGATTTTGCGAAAAAAGCAATAAAACTGTATTCCAACATAATTCCTAATCTAAAGGTGCAAAATGTCTAAAAATGCCTGTGCTATTGAATCCATGTGAGTTTTACTAGAGGTAGTTGTTTTTCTATGGTTTGCAAATACAAAAATGAGGTTTTACTCAATATGACTGTATACTGTAACACTCAATGTGACAGTTATTAAATCATAACTCCTACACAATACATGAAAAATGGCTAATAATGCCTGAAATAATGCATCTTTGGGAGTTTTACTTGAAACATATACATTTTGAAATATTTCAAATGCAAAAAGTAGTTTTTTTATTCAATATGACAATAATGTTCTTAGAATCCTGAGATAATGCAAAAAAAGCAATAAAAATGTATTCAAGCATTTACTTCTAAACAAAACATGCAAAATAGCTAATAATGCCTAGAGGTGTGTATCATTGTTATTTTTACTCGAAAAATTATATTTTGAAAGTTTGCAAGTAAACTAGATAGGTTTTTTTATTCAATAGAACAGTATAACTGTAATACTAAATATGAAAGGTTTATAAACATAACTCAAAACCAAACATTAAATCTGTCTAAATAAGCTTGTAATATTGAATTTATGTGAGTTTCGAATACAAAAATTAGGTTTTACTGGCCTCACATTGGTCACACTCAATATGATAGTTTTTGAAACGTAACTCCAAAAATACACGTGCAAAATGTCTAATAATGCCTGAAGAAATGTTTCTTTGTGAGTTTTACTGAAAAAAAAGGTAAAAAATTACTTTTTGTTTTTTCAAAACTTACTAAATGTTTTTTTTCCAGTAAAACTCACAAATATACATTTCCTCAGGCATTATTAAACATTTTTCATGTCTATTTTTGGAGTTATGTTTATAAACATTTCATATTTAGTTTGACAGTTATAATGTTATATTGAATACAAAACAAACTTGGGGCTTTACAAACCTTACAAAATATATTTGTTCTAGTACAACTAACAAAGATAAATATTTATAGAAATTATTAGCCATTTTTCATGTGTAGTTTAGACGTTATGTTTGAATACATTTTTATTGCTTTTTTCGCATTATCTCAGTATTCTAAGAACATTACTGTCATATTGAGTAAAAAAAAAAAATCATTTGCATTAGCAAGATTTAAAAAGCATATGTTTCGAGTAACACTCCCAAAGATGCATTATTTCAGGCATTATTAGCCATTTTTCATGTGTGGTTTAGAAGTTATGTTTAAATAACTGTCATATTTAGTGTTACAGTATACAGTCAAATTGGGTAAAACCTATTTTTTGAATTTGCAAAACAGAGTAAAACAACTGTTTCTAGTAAAACTCACATGGATTCAATATCACAGGCATTTTTAGATATTTTGCACGTTTGAATAAGAATTATGTTGGGATACATTTTTATTCATTTTTTTCGCATTATCTCAGGATTCTAAGTACATTACTGTCAAATCGGATAAAACATTACTTTTTGTTTTTTCAAAACCTACTAAATGTTTTTTTGCAGTAAAACTCACAAAAATACATTTCCTCAGGGATTATTAGACATTTTGCATGTGTATTTTTGGAGTTATGTTTATAGAAATTTGATATTTAGTTTGACAGTGATAATGTTATATTGAATACAAAACTAACTTGTGGCTTTACAAACCTTGCAAAATATATTTGTTTTAGTACAACCAACAAAGATAAATATTTCTAGAAATTATTAGCCATTTTTTTGTGTAGTTTAGAAGTTATGTTTGAATACATTTTTATTGCTTTTTTCGCATTATCTCAGGATTCTAAGAACATTATTTTCATATTGAGTAAAAAAAACACTTTTTGCATTAGCAAGATTTAAAAAGCATATGTTTCAAGTAAAACTCCCAAAGATGCATTATTTCAGGCATTCTTAGCCATTTGCCATGTGTGGTTTAGAAATTATGTTTAAATAACCTTCATATTGAGTGTTACAGAATACAGTCAAATTGGGTAAAACCTGTTTCTAGTAAAATTCACATGGATTCGATATCACAGGCATTTTTAGACATTTTGGTAAAACTCACAAAAATTCAATACTACAGGCTTTATTAAACAGATTTGATGTTTGGTTTTGGAGTTATGTTGATAAACCTTTCATATTAAGATGACAGTTATACTGTTATATTGAATAAAAAAACTAAGTTGTGTCTTTGCAAACCTTACAAAATATATTTTTTTAGTACAACTAACAAAGATAAACATATCTAAGCATTATTAAATAATTTTGCATGTGTTGTTTAGAAGTTATGTTTGAATACATTATTTTTTTTTTTTCGCATTGTCTCAGGATTTTAAGAAAATTATTGTCATACTGAGTAAAAAACTACTTTTTGCATTTGCAAGATTTAAAAAGCATATGTTTCAAGTAAAACTCCCAAAGATGCATTATTTCAGGCATTATTAGACATTTTTTATGTGTGGTTTAGAAAATATATTTAAATAACTGTCATACTTAGTGTTACAGTATACAGTCAAATTGGGTAAAACCTATTTTTTGTATTTGCAAACCATAGAAAAACAACTGTTTCTAGTAAAAATCACAAGGATTTAATATCACAGGCATTTTTAGATATTTTGCACGTTTGGATTAGGAATTATGTTGGAATACTTTTTTATTGCTTTTTTCGCATTATCTCAGGATTCTAAGTACATTACTGTCAATTTGGTTAAAACATGACTTTTTGTTTTTGCAAACCTTACCAAATGTTTTTTTCCAGTAAAACTCCCAAAGATAAATTTTTTCAGGCATTATTAGACATTTTGCATGTGTATTTTTAGAGTTATAGTTCAAAAACTGTCATATTGAGTGTGACCGTATACTGTCATAGTGAGTAAAACCTCATTTTTGTAATTGTGAACCTTTCCAAAATACCTGATTTTGGTGAAACTCACAAAAATTCAGTACTACAGGATTTATTAAACAGATTTGATGTTTGGTTTTGTAGTTATGATTATAAACCTTTTATAACTATAATGACAGTTATACTGTTATATTGAATAAAAAAAACTAATTTGTGTCTTTGCAAATCCTACAAAATATAATTTTTCTGTAAAACTAACGAAGATATATATCTCTAGGTATTATTAGCCATTTTTCATCTGTGGTTTAGAAGTTATGTTTAAATAACAGTCATATTGAGTGTTACAGTATACAGTCATATTGGGTAAAACCTATATTTTGTATTTGCAAACCATAGAAAAACAACTGTTTCTAGTCAAATTCACATGGATTCAATATCACAGGCATTTGCACGTTTGGATTAGGAATTATGTTGAAATACATTGGTATTGCTTTTTTTTGCAATATCTTACGATTGTAAGTACATTCCTGTAAAATTGAGTAAAAAATTACCTTTTGTTTTTGCAAACCTTACCAAATGTGTTTTTTCCAGTAAAACTCCTCTCTGAGCTGCCACCTTATTGTGGTAGAGGAGTTTGCTTGTCCCAATGATCCTAGGAGCTATGTTGTCTGGGGGCTTTCATGCCCCCTGATAGGGTGTCCTAAGACAAACAGGTCCTAGGTGAGGGATCAGACAAAGAGCAGCTCGAAGAATATTATGGATGTACAGCAAAGTACACTTAGATTTCCCTCGCCCGGATGCCGGTCATTGGGGCCCTGCTCAGGAGCCAGGCCCAGTGTTGGGGCACCATGGCGAGCGCCTGTCCCCATGGGGCCCGGCCGGGCACAGCCTGAAGAGTCAATGTGGGTCATCCCTTTAATGGGATCACCATTCATAGGAGGGGCCATAGAGGTCTAGTGCATTGTGAGCTGGGCGGCAGCCGAAGGCACGGCACTTGGCGGTCTGATCCTCCGCTACATAGCTAGCTCTTGGGACTGGAAAATGTCCCATCACTGGGAGGGAAGGAGCCTGAGCTAGTAAGCGAGGTAGAGAAATTCCGGCTGGATGTAGTCGGACTCACCTCGACGCACAGGAAGGGCTCTGGAACCAGTTCTCTCGAGAGGGACTGGACTCTCTTCCACACTGGCATCCGGAAGTCGTTTTCCATGGCTTCCCCGAACCCCTCCCATGTCCGAGTTTTTGCCTCTGCGACCGCTGAAGCTGCACATCTCTGGGCCTGTCGGTACCTGTCCACTGCCTCCAGAGGCCTATGAGCCAAAAGAACGCGATAGGACTCCTTCTCCAGTTTGACGGCATCCCTTACCGCTAGTGTCCACCAACGGGATCTAAGATTACCGCCACGACAGACACCAACTACCTTGTGGCCGCAGCTCCAATCAGCCGCCTCGACAATAGAGGTGCGGAACATGGTCCACTCGAACACAATCTCCAGCGCCTCCCTTGTGGCATGTTCAAAGTTCTTCGGGAGGTTGGAAATGAAACTATCTCTGACAGGAGGCTCTGCCAGACGTTCCCAGCAGACCCACACAATGCGTTTGGGCCTTCCAGGTCTGTCCGGCATCCTCCCCCACCATCGCAGCCAACTCACCACCAGGTGCCCCTCTCTTCACCCGAGTGTCCAAAACATGAGGCCGCAAATCCGATGACACAACTACAAAGTTGATCATGAAACTGCGGCCTAGGGTGTCCTGATGCCATGTGCACATATTGACAACCTTATGTTTGAACATGGTGTTTATTATTGACAATCTGTGACAGGCACAGAAATCCAATAACAAAACACCTGTCGAGTTCGGATCCGGGTGGCCATTCTTCCCAATCACGCCTCTCCAGGTTTCACTGTTGTTTCCAACATGAGCGTTGAAGTCCCCTAGTAGGACAAGAGAATCACCCGGGTGAGCACTTTCCAGTACTTTCTCGACTGTATCCAAAAAGGGTGGGTACTCTGAAGTGCTGTTTGGTGCGTAAGCACAAACAGCAGTCAGGAACCGTCCCCCCCAGCCGAAGGCGGAGGGAGGCTACCCTCTTGTCTACTGGGTTGAACTCCAACGGGGGGCTACAAGAATTGCCATCCAAGCTCGTCACCTCTCACTGCGTGCAACGCCAGTGTGGAAGAGAGTCCAGTCCCTCTCGAGAGAACTGGTTCCAGAGCCCTTGCTGTGCGTCGAGGTGAGTCCGACTAAATCCAGCCGGAATATCTCTACCTCACGCACGAGCTCAGGATCCTTCCCCCCCAGTGAGGGGACGTTCCCCAGTCCCAAGAGCTAGCTTGTGTAGCGGAGGATCAGACCGTCAAGTGCCGTGCCTTCGGCTGCCGCCCAGCTCACAATGTACCAGACTTCTATGGCCCCTCCTATGAGTGGTGAGCCCATTGGAGGGATGACCCACATTGACTCTTCAGGCTGTGCCCGGCCGGGCCCCATGGGGACAGGCGCTCGCTATCGTGCTCCAACTCCGGGCCTGGCTCCAGAACAGGGCCCCGGTGACCGGCGTCCGGGCGAGGGAAATCTAAGTCTACTTTGCTGTACATCTATCGAATTCTTCGAGCTGCTCTTTGTCTGATCCCTCACCTAGGACATGTTTGTCTTGGGAGACCCTAAAACAGGCATGAAAGACCCCAAACAACATAGCTCCTAGGATCAATAAGACACGCAAACTCCTCTACAACGATAAGGTGGCAGCTCAGAGAGGAGTTTTACTGGAAAAAAAACATTTGGTAAGGTTTGCAAAAACAAAAAGTAATTTTTTACTCAATTTTACAGGAATGAATTTACAATCCTGAGATATTGCGAAAAAAGCAATACAAATGTATTTGGACATAATTCCTAATCCAAACGTGCAAAATGTCTAAAAATGCCTGTTATAATGAATCCATGTATATTTGACTAGAAAGGGTTGTTTTTATATGGTTTGCAAATACAAAAAATAGGTTTTACCCAATATGACTGTATACTGTAACACTCAATATGAAAGTTATTTAAACGTAACTTCTAAACCACACATGAAAAATGGCAAATAATGCCTAGAGATATTTATATCTGTTAGTTTTACTAGAAAAAAATATATTTTTTAGGGTTTGCAAAGACACAAATTATTTTTTTTTTTTTTCAATGTAACAGTATAACTGTCATAATAGATATAAAAGGTTTATAAACATGACTCCAAAACCAAACAAAAATCTGTTTAAAAAAGCCTGTAATAATGAATTTATGTGATTTTCATCAGAATCAGGTATTTTGGAAAGGTTAACAAATACAAAAAAAAAGTTTTACTCACTATGAAAGTATACGGTCACACTCAATATGACAGTTTGAAACATAACTCCAAAAATACACATGAAAAATGTCTAATAATGCCTGAAGAAATGTATCTTTGTGAGTTTTACTGGAAAAAAAAAACATTTGGTAAGGTTTGCAAAAACAAAAAGTAATTTTTTACTCAATTTGACTGTAAATGTATTTAGAATCCTGAGATAATACGAAAAAAGCAATAAAAATGTATTCCAACATATTTCCTAATCCAAATATGCAAAATGTCTAAAAATGCCTGGGATGTTGAATCCATGTGAGTTTTACTATAAACAGTTGTTTTTCTATGGTTTGCACATACAAAAAATAGGTTTTACCCAATTTGACTGTTGTGGAAGACTCTTGCTTCTGGGTTCTCCGGACCACCAGGGACGGACATGACAGACTTGGTTTGGGTTCAACAATGTTTTATTTTCCAATAAACCTGAATGCTTTTCAGCAATGTCTCTCCTTTCCACACAGTCTTGCTGTTGCCAGCTACGATATGTCCATCTCTCTCTCTCGCCGCCTCACGACTGCGGCCTTTTACAGAGCGACAGGTGATTAGACAAACACTTTCAGCTGTGTCATCCAATCACCTGTCGCCAACCTCGAGGCCGGCCCTGCCACACTCCGCTCCCCCGCAGGCGCACAGGCCACGCCCGTCACATACCTCCACCGCCCGACTCAGGCCGGGACGCCGTCCGGCCGGGCGAACTCCCCCCCCCCCCTCCTGGAAGAGAGCGGGACAGGAAGTCGGCCACAGCCATCTGTGCACCCGGTATGTGGATCACTCTGAAGTTGTAGGGTTGCAAAGCCAGATACCAACGAGTGATCCGCGCGTTGGCATCCTTCATGTGGTGGAGCCACTGGAGGGGTTTGTGGTCCGAGCAGAGGCTGAATGAGCGCCCCAGGAGGTGGTATCGGAGGGCCCCGACCGCCCACCTGATGGCGAGGCACTCCCTCTCTACTGTGCTGTACCTGGCCTCCCTTTCAGACAGCTTACGGCTGATGTACAGGATGGGACGGTCGACGCCCTCCACCTGCTGGGACAAAACAGCTCCCAGTCCTCTGCCCGACGCGTCAGCCTGCAGACAAAACGGGAGGGAAAAATCAGGCATGTGTAGAACCGGCTCCTCGCAGAGGGCCTTCTCAACCCTCTCAAACGCATGCTGGCACCGCTCCATCCACTGGACCAGATCTGGCCGCAATAACCGCCGTTTTATTTACCTGCGGCCGCACCTGCCCTCCTCCCAAGTGGTACCCCAAATACTGTACTTCCCTCCGGCCAACTGCGCACTTCGCCGGGTTGGCGGTGAGCCCTGCCTGCCTCAGGGACTCGAGCACTGCCCCCACCCGCTGCATGTGTTGTTCCCAGCCGCTACTCTGGATGATGACATCATCCAGGTAGGCGGCCGCGTATGCAGCGTGGGGTCGCAGCAGCCGGTCCATGAGGCGCTGGAACGTGGCAGGCGCACCGAACAAACCAAACGGAAGTGTGACAAATTGGTACAAACCTTCCGGAGTAGAAAAGGCCGTTTTTTCCTTGGACTCTGGTGACAAGGGAATCTGCCAGTAGCCCTTGGTCAAATCCAGTGTCGTGAAAAAAACAGCAGTGCCCAGCCGATCCAGGAGCTCGTCGACCCGAGGCATGGGGTACACATCAAACCGTGATACTTCATTCACCTTGCGGTAATCCACACAGAACCGCACAGACCCATCTTTCTTCCCTACAAGAACTATGGGGCTACACCACGCACTGTGGGATTCTTCTATTACCCCCAATTCCAGCATGGATTTTAATTCCTCCCGAGCTATTTTGCGTTTGTGTTCGGGGGGCCTGTATGGCCGAGAGCGCACTGTAACCCCCGGGCTGGTCTCGATATGATGCTGGATGAGATTCGTGCGGCCGGGCCGAGGGGAGAACACGTCAGAGAAGCGCTGCTGCAGCTTAGCAACATCCGCTTTCTGCGCTAACGTTAGCTGGTTATCACAGGGGAGAGGAGAGGGAGGGACAGAGCGCGGGATCTCTGGTCCCAACTCCTCCTCCTCTCTCACTACCGTTACCATGGAGACAGGCTGCGCCTCCCTCCATGCCTTCAACAGGTTAAGATGGTAGATTTGGGTGTCTCCGCCTCGGTCCGAGCGTCGAACCTCTTAATCCACATCACCCACTTGCTGTGTGACCTCAAGGGGTCCTTGCCACTTTGCAAGTAATTTTGAGCTGGATGTTGGGAATAATACAAGGACTTTTTCTCCCGGTGAAAATTTTCTTAGCTTGGTCCCCTTGTTATACGTGCGCTGTTGTCGTTCCTGGGCACGGAGCAAATTCTCACGTGACAAGTGCGCCACCGTGTGGAGTTTTGCTCGCATGTCCCTAACGTACTGCACTTCATTTTTGCTCGAGCTTGGACCTTCCTCCCAACTTTCTTTAATTACGTCCAACACTCCGCGTGGTTTTCTGCCGTATAACAGCTCGAAAGGCGTAAAGCCAGTGGAGGATTGGGGTACCTCCCGCATCGCAAACATGAGGGGATCCAGCCATTTATCCCAATTTGGTTTGTCCTTGTGCGTAAACTTACGGGTCATGGTTTTTAGCGTTTTGTTTAGCCGCTCCACCAGCCCATCTGTTTGTGGATGATACACGGTGGTGCGGATTGCTTTAATTCCCAATAATCCGTACAGTTCCTTTATCGTGCGTGACATAAAGGACGTGCCTTGGTCCGTCAAAATCTCTTTCGGGATTCCGACGCGGGAAATGACCGTGAAGAGTGCTTGCGGCACACTCTTGGCAGAGATGGAGTGCAGCGGCACTGCTTCGGGATACCGCGTTGCGTAGTCCACCAGAACTAACACAAAGCGATACCCCCGTGAGCTCGGGTGAAATGGTCCGATGAGGTCCATCCCAATTCTGTCGAATGGGACCTCCATGAGCGGCAATGGGCGCAAAGGGGCCTTCGGAGTGGCCGCTGGGTTCACCACCTGGCAGTCCGGACAGGCAGCACACCAGCAGCGCACGTCTGCCCGGATGCCCGGCCAATAGAACCGGACCATGACCCGATTTAGTGTTTTATCAGACCCCAAATGTCCAGCCATAAGATTAATATGGCACCAACAACTGGGTGATTTCTTCTCCTGTTTGAGTGTCACGGGTCACTCGGTATAATCTATCTCTCATAATGGAGAAGTGAGGGAATACCCGCGCTGTTCCCGGGCTCATCGGCTGACCGTCTATATAATCTACTTGGTCCCAGGCCGCACGCAAAGTTTCGTCTCGAGACTGCTCGAGGGGAAAATCCTCCGTAGGACGCCAATAGGGGGCCGGGGAGGCTTCCCGCGAAGCACCCACCGGTTCCCGCTCGGCAGTGTCGGATGGCCCCGCCTCGCCACTGAGAACTGCGCGGATACTCCCTTTTCCTACGGTCCGTGAACGCACCCCTATGCATTGTGTCAGTAAGCGCCTAAACCCCGGCCAATTTGTGCCCAAAATTACGGGGTGCGAGAGGTGCGTACTTACAGCTACCTCTACCCTATGCTTTTGGCCCTCATACCAAATTTCTACTGGCACCATAGGGTACTCGTGCACATCCCCATGAACACACCTGATTTTTAGCCGTGTTGCATGCCTCAAAGCCCCGGGTCGAACCAGGTTCTGGTGGATCATGGTCTGCCCGCAGCCCGAATCCACCATCGCCTGGTATGTACTCCCTTGTATCATTACCTTGATACCGTACGTCTCACCCGAGTCGGGGGAGGGCACTGAAGGGCCGGCCACCGCGGCCACGCGCCCCACCTCCACCTGCTGAGGTCCCTGACGCGCGTGACCGGGCCGCCCATGCCTCCAGCACGCCTGCCCAAGCGTTTGAGGGGCCGTCTGCGCGGGAGACGTTCTGGGGACAGCAGTCGGGACCTGCGGGGAGAGAACAGACGGGGAGTCATGCGGGTTAAAGCGGGGAATGTGCAGCGCTCTCTCCTCATCTCGTGCGCTCCGTCCGTGCGCCATTGGTGCGGGTTGCGTCTCGCGGTGGACAGCCAGGTGATCCTCAGCGAGGGTCACTGCAGCTGCCAGGTCACGTGGCCGGTGGTACCGGACCCAGTCGGCCTTTTTCTCGGGGATCGCTTCCAAGAGCTGCTCCCGGATAATCTGGTCCAGCAGTCGGCCCGCTCCCTCTCCTGGCTGCAGCCAGCGCGTCGCTGCCTCTTGAAGCCACTGGGAAAAGGCGAATAGCCGGTCCTCCTTCCCCAGACGCATGTGCAGCGTCGATTTTCTTCAGCGGTGCCTCCCGTCTGGTCCAGCACCGCCCTCCTCAGGTCAGTAAAGCGCACCCTGGATGCCGCCGGCAGGCTGAGCGCACACCCCACTCTTCCTTCGGCCACGCGCATGCTCTCGCCGTGGCCGAAAAAATGTCCATCCCCCATGCGGTGCACGGTGACAGCCGTTGTCCCTGGCCGGGCCCTGCCCATCTGGTCAGCCAACGCCCGCAGAACTTGGCACTGTTGGCGGCTGCTTGCTGCCACCTCGGCGAGCACACTCGCTAAATTTTTCAGGGGGTCGTCTTCCCCTGTCTCCCAGATTGGGCGCCAAGTTGTGGAAGACTCTTGCTTCCGGGTTCTCCGGACCACCAGGGATGGACATGACAGACTTGGTTTAGGTTCAACGATGTTTTATTTTCCAATAAACCTGAATGCTTTTCAGCAATATGTCTCTCCTTTCCACACAGTCTTGCTGTTGCCAGCTACGATATGTCCATCTCTCTCTCTCGCCGCCTCACGACTGCGGCCTTTTACAGAGCGACAGGTGATTAGACAAACACTTTCAGCTGTGTCATCCAATCACCTGTCGCCAACCTCGAGGTCGGCCCTGCCACACTCCGCTCCCCCGCAGGCGCACAGGCCACGCCCATCACAACTGTATACTGGAACAGTCAATATGAAGGTCATTTAAATATAACTTATAAACCACACATGAAAAATGGCTTATAATGCCTGAAATAATGCATCTTTGCTAGTTTTACTCGAAACATATGCTTTTTAAATCTTGCAAATGCAAAAAGTAGTTTTTTACTCAATATAAAAATAATGTTCATAGAATCCTGAGATATTGGGAAAAAAGCAATAAAAATGTATTCAAACGTAATTTCTAAACAAAGCATGCAAAATGGCTAATAATACCTAGATATTTTTATCTTTGTTAGTTATACTAGAAAAAATATATTTTGTAAGGTTTGCAAAGAAACAAGTTAGTTTTTTTCATTCAATATAACAGTATAACTGTCATCATAATATGAAAGGTTTATAAACATAACTTTAAAACCAGACATCAAATCTGTTTAATAAACCCTTGAATTTTTGTGAGTTTTACCAAAATCAGGTATTTTGGAAAGGTTTACAATTACAAAAATTAGGTTTTACTCACTATGACAGTATACGGTCACACTCAAAATGACAGTTTTTGAACTATAAGTCCAAAAATACACATGCAAAATATCTAATAATGCCTGAAGAAATGTATCTTTGTGAGTTTTAATGGAAAAAAATATTTGGTAAGGTTTGCAAAAACAAAAAGTAGCTTTTTACCCAATTGGACAGTAATGTACTTAGAATCCTGAGATAATGCAAAAAAAGTTATAAAAATGTATTCCAACATAATTCCTAATCCAAACGTGCAAATTGTCAAAAAAGGCCTGTGATATTAAATTTATGTGAGTTTTACTAGAAACAGTTGTTTTTCTATGGTTTGCAAATACAAAAAATAGGTGTTACCCAATTTGACTGTTTACTGTGACACTCAATATGAAGGTTATTTAAACATAACTTCTAAACCATTCATGAAAAATAGCTAATGATACCTGAAATAATGCATCTTTGAGAATTTTATTCAAAACATATGCTTTTTAAATGCAAAAATAATTTGTTTTACTCAATATGACAATGATGTTCTTAGAATCCTGAAATAATGCGAAAAAAGCAACAATAACGTATTCAAACATAACTTCTAAACTACACATGAAAAATGGCTAATAATTTCTAGAAATATTTATCTTTGTTAGTTGTACTAGAAAAATATTTGTTGTAAGGTTTGCAAAGCCACAAGTTAGTTTTGCATTTAATATAACAGTATAACTGTCATACTAAATATGAAAGGTTTATAAACATAACTCCAAAAAATACACATGCAAAATGTTTAATAATGCCTGAGGAAATGTATATTTGTGAGTTTTACTTGGAAAAAAACATTTAGTAAGTTTTTCAAAAACAAAAAGTATTTTTTATACCCAATTTGACAGTCATGTACTTAGAATCCTGAGATAATGCAAAAAAAGCAATAAAAATGTATTCCAACATAATTCCTAATCCAAAAGTGCAAAATGTTTAAAAATGCCTGTGATAATGAATCCATGTGAGTTTGACTAGAAACAGTTATTTTTTATTGTGTACCAATACAAAAAATAGGTTTTACCCAATATGACTGTATACTGTAACACTCAATATGACAGTTATTTAAACATAACTTCTAAACCACACATGAAAAATGGCTAATAATACCTGAAATAATACATCTATGGGAGTTTTAATCGAAACATATGCGTTTTTAAATCTTGCAAATGCAAAAAGTAGTTTTTTACTCAAAATGACAATAATGTTCTTAGAATCCTGAGATAATGCAAAAAAAGCAATAATAATGTACTCAAACATAACTTCTAAACAACACATGTAAAATGGCTAATAATTCCTGGATATATTTATCTTTGTCAGTTGTACTAGAAAAAATATCTTTTGTAAGGTTTGCAAAGACACAAGTTAGTTTTTTTATTCAATATAAAATAACTGTCATCTTAATATAAAAGGTTCATAAACATAACTCCAAAACCAGACATAAAATATGTCTAATAAAGCCTGCAGTATTGAATTTTTGTGAGTTTTACCAGAATCAGGTATTTTGGAAAGGTTCACAATTACAAAAATGAGGTTTTACTTATTATGACAGCATACGGTCACACTCAATATGACAGTTTTTGAAACATAACTCCAAAAATACACATGCAAAATGTCTAATATTGCCTGAAGAAATGTATCTTTGTGAGTTTTAATGGAAAAAAATATTTAGTAAGGGTTGCAAAAACAAAAAGTAACTTTTTACCCAATTGGACAGTAATGTACTTAGAATCCTGAGATAATGCGAAAAAAGTTATAAAAATGTATTCCAACATAATTCCTAATCCAAACGTGCAAATTGTCAAAAAATGCCTGTGATATTAAATTCATGTGAGTTTTACTAGAAACATTTGTTTTTCTATGGTTTGCAAATTCAAAAAATAGGTTTTACCCAATTTGACTGTTTACTTTGACACTCAATATGACAGTTATTTAAACATAACTTCTAAACCATTCATGAAAAATAACTAATGATGCCTGAAATAATATATCTTTGAGAGTTTTACTCGAAATTTATGCTTTTTAAATCTTGCAAATGTAAAAAGTAGTCTTTTACTCAATATGACAATAATGTTCTTAGAGTCCTGAAATAATACGAAAAGAGCAATAATAATGTATTCAAACATATATTCTAAACAACACATGCAAAATGGCTAATAATGCCTAGATATATTTAACTTTGTTAGTTGTACTAGAAAAAATATATTTTGTAAGGTTTGCAGAGACACAAGTTAGTTTTTTAATTCAATATAACAGTACAACTGTCATCTTAATATGAAAGGTTTATAAACATAACTCCAAAACCAGACATAAAATCTGTCTAATAAAGCCTGTAATCCTGTAATATTGAGTTTTACCAGAATCAGTTCACAATTACAAAAATAAGGTTTTACTCACTATGACAGTATACGGTCAAACTCAATATGACAGGTTTTGAATCATAACTCCAAAAATACCCATGCAAAATGTCTAAAAATGCCTGAAGAAATGTATCTTTGTGAGTTTTAATAGAAAAAAAAAACATTTGGTAAGGTTTGCAAAAACAAAAAGTTTTTTTTTTTTACCCAATTTGAAAGTTATGTAGTTAGAATCCTGAGATAATATGAAAAATTCAATAAAATGTATTCCAACATAATTTCTAATCCAAACTTGCAAAATGTCTAAAAATGCCTGTGATATTGAATCCATGTAAGTTTAATTAGAAACAGTTTTTTTTCTATGGTTTGCAAATACAAAAATTAGGTTTTACTCAATATGACTGTGTACTGTAGCATTCAATATGACAGTTATTTAAACATAACTTCTACACCACACATGAAAAATGGCTAATAATGCCTGAAATATTGCATCTTTGGGAGTTTTACACGAAACATATGTTTTTTTAAATATTGCTAATCCAAAAAGTAATTTTTTTCCTCAATATGACAATAATGTTCTTAATATCCTGAGATAATGCGAAAAAAGCAATGAAAATGTTTTCCTTATGTAGGGAAGGATCAGACCACCAACTGCCCTGCCTTCGGCTGCCGCCCAGCTCACAATGCACCCGACCTCTATGGCCCCTCCTATGAGTGGTGATCCCATTGGAGGGATGACCCACAATGACTCTTCAGGCTGTTCCCGGCCAGGCCCCATGCGGACAGTGTTCTTTGGCAGAGTTTTTTATTAACTAACAGCAGAGCAGCAAGTGCACGTACAAAGTGGAATGAAAAAATATAAACAGTACAACATTGCTATCTATTGGAAAAACTACTGCATTACAACACTCCCACTTAGTTTTTCAATGATATAAGGTCCCATTTGAATAATATTACAGGGCCATGCTCTCCTTCACAATAATATGTCAAATAAAAACAACAAAATAATGTTGTTTTTTACATTGTTTTCAGAGGAACTCTTTTACTTTGTTTACAATCATTTAACTGAAACTCTTTTTCAGATTTCACACACTTTTTTAACTTGCTTTGATCAGGCAGCGTTCGGCGTACACCTGTCAAGCACAACTAACCATTTTATCTAAAGGGGGAAAAGTCCAATCTCACCCCTGAGGTATTCAAACTTCTGTCTAGGCAGTGGTTTGGTAAAGCTATCCGCTTCCATGTCATTTGTTGGACAATATTGCAGTTCTATTTTTTCCATTCTGCACACATTCACGGATGTAGTGATAGCGAATGTCCATGTGTTTTGTCCTGGAGTGGTTCACAGGATTCTTCGCGATTGCGATGGCTCCTTGGTTGTCTTCCAGGATCACTGTGGACACAGTTTTCACTCCGAGATCACTCAGTAATCTTTTCAGCCAGATTCCTTCTTGAGCGGCTTGACTGAGTGCGATGTACTCCGCTTCTGCTGTTGAAAGTGCAACTGTTGCTTGTTTCTTGCTGAGCCAGCTCACTGCTCCTCCACTCAGGAGAAAAACGTTGCCTGTTGTTGAGCGTCGGTCATCCTGATCTCCAGCCCAGTCAGCATCTGAGAATCCAATCAAAGCTCCAGAGTCTGATTGCTCATACTTGAGAGCAAAGATCACTGTCCCTTTCAAGTATCCTCTTCACAGCGGTCGGATGTGCAGCATCTGAATTTGCGTTGAACTTTGACACAGCACTCACCGCTTGAGCTATGTCTGGTCGTGTGGCCATTGCAGCATACAGTATACTTCCCACCATTGATTGATAGGTATGCTGGTCCACTTGCTTACTGACACCATTGCTCTTTCTCAATTTGACATTGGCATCAGCCGGAGTTGCCACAGGATTTGCATTATCCATTCCATATTTCTGAAGTATGGCTTCAATGTAATGCTTCTGATGAAGAATTACACGGTTCTTCTCTTTATCTTGGATCACAGAGATGCCCAGGATATAGGACAGCTCTCCCATGTCTTTCATCTTGTAGCGCTCCTTTAGAGCCATTTTGAGCTTGTTCATCCTCTCAGTTGACTCTGTCATCAGAATCAAATCATCGACGTAAACTGCGAGTATCTCAAGCTCCTTTCTTGATCTCACAAACACACAGGGATCTGATGTGCTCTGCTTGAATCCGATTTCCATCATGAACTCTGTGAAAGCTTTGCTCCAGCAGCGAGGGGACTGCTTCAGTCCATAGATTGATTTTTTTAGTTTGCATACCAGATGTTCCTGTCCTGGTTTAATGTAGCCCTCTGGCTGATCCATGTAGATTTCTTCTTCCAGGTGTCCATTAAGGAATGCAGTTACAACATCCATCTGGTGTACATGTAAATTGTTTTGAATGGCAAAGGACAATAATGTACGAATAGAGCTAAAACGTACCACAGGTGAAAATGTTTCATCATAGTCAGCACCATACAACTGTGAGTAGCCCTTGGCAACGAGCCTGCACTTGTATCTCTCCACTCTTACATCACTATGATGCTTGACTCTAAACACCTATCTCGATCCTACTGCCTTTCTTTCTCTTGGTAAATTCACCAAGTCCCACGTCTCATTTTCCAGCAGTGACTCATATTCCAAGTCAGCCGCCTCCTGCCATTATTTTGCATTAGGACTCACCAATGTTTCTTTCAGTGTGATTGACTCTGTCACACGACACATATTGGAATGATGATCAACAGTCACTATATCGACAAACTCATCATATCCAAATCTCTTTGGAGCCTTTCTGATTCTGCCACTCGTTCTGACAGTGCTGTCAACCGTCTCTTCATCATGTTGTGTTTCATTCTCATCTGCTTGTATGGTTATCTCATTCTCCAAACAGGGTACTTTCATTTCCTGCTTCCAGCTGAAGTTTTATTCATCGAAGATGACATCACGGCGGATTAGAATCCTCCTCTTCTCTTCATCATACAGGCGATATCCCTTGGCATTGTTTGCATATCCCACAAAACGAAGCTTCTCAGCCTTTTTGTCCAGTTTCCTTCTTTCTTCATCTGGGATATGTGCATAAGCAATACAGCCAAACACCTTCATGTGACTCATGTCAGGTTTCTTTCCACACCATTTCTCATAGGGTGTCCTCTTCCTTCAGAACAGCTGTGGGCAGCCTGTTCTGTATGTAAGCTGCAGTGGTTACAGCCTCTGCCCAGAACATTTTTGACAACTTTGCATGTGACAGCATCCTTCTAGCTGCTTCAACTAATGTCCTGTTTTTTCTTTCTGCAACACCATTTTGCTGTGGCGAGTCATGTACAGTCATTTCATGGTGGATGCCTTGAGATTTCAAATATTCTTGAAACTCCTTTGATGTGTACTCACCACCATTATCTGTCCTCAGCCTCTTGACGCTTAGACCAGACTCATTTGTGACTTTTCTCTCAAATTCCTTGAATTTGCTTAGCACCTCATTTTTCTGTTTCAAGAAGTATACCTTACAGCATCTTGTGTAATCATCAATAAAAGTCACAAAATATGTTGCTCCACCTATAGATTCAGTCTGCATTGGACCACAGACATCACTGTGAATCAGCTGCATCTTGCGTTTGGAACGGATTCCTCCAATCGACTTGAATGGCTTCTTAGCCAACTTGCCTTCCACACATCCTTCACAGAAGGGAATATCTTTTTCTGCAGAAAAGTTCACTCCGTTCACCAGATCTTTGAGTTCTTTAAGCTTGGTAGTGTGACCAAGGCGCTGGTGCCACAGGCTGGCCGCTACAGAACCACTGTGACATACAGTTTCACTTCCTTCAATATCCAGCTGATATAGTCCATCAGCTCTTTGTGTTCCCATTCCTTGAAGTGTTCCACTTTTTCCACATATGTAGTAATGAGACTTTCTGAACTGCACTGTATTCCCTTTCTTGGTAGCAGCTCCCACTGAAAATAAATTCCCAGACAGCTTTGGAACATACAGCACATCATACATTGTGACATTTTTTACATCACTAAATTTGAAAGTCATTTCCAGGTTGACATTTCCAATTCCTAGGGCGTCAACTACCCTGCCGTCACCCAGTTTCACAGACTGTGATTTTGTGAACTGCTGGTAGTCTTAAATAACGTCTTTATCACACGTCATGTGTTTTGATGTTCCAGAATCAATTAACCACTCAGCCTGTTGTGGTCTGTCACTGTGTGCATCCCTGATCACAAAGGCACTTTCAGAGAAATCTTCTTCATCCTCACACATCATGTGCTTAGCCTTGTGGATTTTCTTTCATGGTTTATTTTTCAAGGTTGGACATTCGCCCTTGATATGGCCTTCTCTACCATATTTGTAACATCTCCACGTACTTTTGTCTGCTGCTACCACTGTATTGGAGCTATTCTGCACATTTCCCGGAAATTTAGATGACATGGCGGATGCACCACCTGAGGCACCACCACTGGAATCATTAGCATTTACTTGCTTTTGCTCTTCATTTATTAATGCTTGCTGAACAAACTTCAGTGTCAGGTTGTCAATCTTTGTTTCTAGTGCAGTGACAATTGTAGCATAACTTGGTGGCAAGCTACCCAACAGAGTTACAATTTGGTCTTCCTCTTCAATTACAGATCCAATTGCTGATAGCTGATCAGTTAGCTCCTTCATTTGTTTTAAATGATCAGTTAAAATCTCTCCTTCCATAATTTCACATCTGAAATATCTTTTCTTCAGGAACAGTTTATTAGCCAAAGTATCCCTCTCAAAATGGGCTTTTAGTGTGGTCCACGCCTCTTTGGGAGTTTGACAGTTTGCTATCAGGTACAACTGGGGTGTACTTACATTTAGCACTAACATGGAGAACGCTTTCTCTCTCCGTCTTGTGAATTCCACCTGTGCTGCTGCGTTAGCATCTGCGGCTAGCGTCTCCATCTCCATTAGCATGCCCCATAGTCCTTTAGCCTTTAGCAAGTGTTCCATCTGAAACTTTCATGTTGCCCAATTCTCTGGTCCGCTCAGTCTGTCAATAAACATCTTATCCTCCATTGTGAGTTCCCACAAAACCGTTTATCTTCACACAAAGTCCGTCCACAACAGCTTTTTAGCGACGATCTGGGCCCATAATCTGTTCTTTGGCAGAGTTTTTTATTAACTAACAGCAGAGCAGCAAGTGCACATACAAAGTGGAATGAAAATATAAACAGTACAACAGTGCTATCTATTGGAAAACTACTGCATTACAACAGACAGGCCCTGCCACCAGGCGCTTGCCATCGTGCCCCAACTCCGGGCCTGGCTCCAGAGCAGGGCCCCGGTGACCCGCGTCCGGGCAAGGGA
This sequence comes from Nerophis ophidion, assembly GCF_033978795.1. Classification (NCBI taxonomy): domain Eukaryota; kingdom Metazoa; phylum Chordata; class Actinopteri; order Syngnathiformes; family Syngnathidae; genus Nerophis; species Nerophis ophidion. The sequence continues at coordinate 21,106 of NW_026907264.1, read as the reverse complement.
AATCTAAGTCTACTTTGCTGTACATCCGTAGAATTCTTCGAGCTGCTCTTTTTCTGATCCCTCACCTAGGACCTGTTTGTCTTGGGAGACCCTATCAGGGGGCATGAAAGCCCCCTGACAACATAGCTCCCAGTCATATTGAGTAAAACCTAATTTTTGTAATTGCAAACCATAAAAAAACAACTGTTTCTAATAAAACTTACATGAGTATGAGTATGAGTTTATTTCGAAAATTCAAGCATACAACATGATACATCACAATTTTCAGTTGCTCTTTTCAACATGTTCGAAAAGGAGTAGGAAGAAGCAGAGCTTATTTAATCCTACCCCTTTTCTTTTACATAACAGTTGCAAAAACTTTTGTTCACTTCCTGTTCTCAATGTCTTCACAATATACTCCATAAGTAATTAAATAAAAATAAATAAATAAATAATTGTTGAAGTTTTTTTCCATACGATGAGATAAGTAAGATTATTTTGAGAATGAAAGAATGTGAATGGGTGAAAAAATTCAGAATGTTTATCATGATTCTTCTTTTTTGTACTTTGTCAACACTTTAAGTTCTGAAGAGTTTCTTGATGTGGATCATATTAGTACATTGTTTGATTGCTTTGCTTAATCCATTCCATAGTTTGATTCCACATACAGATGTACTGAAGGTCTTAAGTGTTGTACGTGCGTACAAATGTTTTAAGTTACATTTTTCTCAAAGAATATATTTATTTTCTTTTGTTGAGAAGAGTTGTTGTATATTCTTCGGTAGCAGGTTGTAGTTTGCTTTGTGTATAATTTTAGCAGTATGCAAATCCACTATGTCGTGGAATTTCAGTATCTTTGATTCAATAAATAAAGGGTTTGTATGTTCTCTATATCCAACATTGTGTATTATTCTAACTGAACTGTTTTGTAATACTGTTAGTGAATGAGGTGTACTTTTGTAATTATTTCCCCATATTTCTACACAGTAACTCAAATATGGTAACACTAGTGAGCAGTAGAGAATAAATATGAAGTGATTTTTTGTCTAAAACATATTTAGCTTTATTCATTATTGACGTGTTTCTTGCAACTTGATATTGTATATATTTTTTACATGAGATTTCCAGTTCAAATTTCCATCAATCATCATACCTACACTGTTAAAAAAAAAAAAATTCATATTTTTATGATTAATTTACTCAAAATTTCTACTGTAATTTTTCTATTTTTTAAAAATAGGTTATAAAACTGTAGAATTGAAGACATTATCTGTAAATGAACAAACCGCCTGTTATTTTAAGTAATATGCCAGTAATGAAAAACTATGTACATTTCTATTTTTTTACAGAAAAATACCATATTAATAATACACATAACTGTCTGTTTTCTCAAATTACTTTCAAATTCATGTAAAATTACAGTAATTAACTTTCATTTAATATGTAGCTTGTTATATAAAAGTCTATGTCCATACTAACAATCTAACAGTTCTTTATTTAATTTTAAGGAAAATATAATTTTTTTAATATTTATGTGTATTTTTATATTCAAGTTGAATAATATTTGTAGCCTGTTATACAAAGGTTTATGCTCATACTAACAATTTAACATGTTTCTCTGTAATATGACACACGTTGGTGACTGCAAGATCAACAGCCATCCAGATCACACTGACGGTGTGATCTGTATGCAACCACCAAACCCCGCCCACCTCGACCGATGCACGGAGGGGGGCGGTGATGTGGGTTGGTGGCGGGGGTGTAGCCCGGAAGAGTAGCGCTGCATGGGATTATGGGTATTTGTTCTTTTGTGTTTATTTTGTGTTACGGTGAAGATCCATCCATCCATTTTCTACCGCTTTTTCCCTTTCGGGGTGGCGGGGGGCGCTGGCGCCTATCTCAGCTACAATCGGGCGGAAGGCAGGGTACACCCTGGACAAGTCGCCACCTCATCGCAGGGCTAACACAGATAAACAGACAACATTCACACTCACATTCACACACTAGGGCCAATTTAGTGAAGATGTTCTCCCAAAATGTGTTTGTCATTCTTGTTTGATGTGGGTTCACAATGTGGTGCATATTTGTAACTGTTAAATTTGTTTGTACAGCCACCGTCAGTGTGATCTGTATGGCTGTTGATCAAGTATGTCTTTCAGTAAGTTTATAAATCCATCAAAACCTTGCACAACGTACGTTTTAGTCGGTTTGTAATTTATCTGGTAAAAGAGTGTATGTGACGAAAGGCTTTTGTGTGCGATAGGACAGTCCTATTACGGCACCCCTAAAAAATTTTCCGTTCGACATCAGGACAATCCTTCGCGAGGGTCACAGTAAGTATCTTGGGAAGATTGGCCATATTCTGCCAAGTTGACATATCCATCCAAAGAAGGTGAATCCACTTTTCATGTAGTTTCTACATACAGTGGCCCCCCGATAAATTGAGTTTGAGACCGCTGATCTTAATAATTCAGGTTTGAGACCCCTGATCTTAATAATTCAAAAAAAATCTGTAAAATAATGGTATTTTTCGATGGAACTGCCAGCATTGTCACTTCATTAAAGTTGGTTGATCGTTATAATTTGGAAAACCTCTTTAGAAAAAGGATATTTTTCTGCAGAACTGTTTGCATCTTCACTTTATTAAAGGTGGTTGATCTTCATAATTTAGTAAAAATCTGTAAAATGATGATATTTTTCCGCAAAATGTTTAATTAAAAATTCTGTAAATATAATGTCTTTGATCATTATTTGGTTTACAGTGTTTTACTTTAATTTTATGGTTTTCGTTTGGCAGCCGTAGCTGCCAGTAGATGACCTTATATTTTACAGAATTTATTTTTACAGTGTAGAAATTTGGTTTCATTTAATCTTTCAATTTCTATTCCATCTTTTTGTATTTGTTTCATTTTCTCTTCTACTGTTATCAAAGAGCATTATTTTATTTTTACTGAGATTCAATGGTAGTCTGTTTTTGTCAAACCATTTTTTAATTTGTTAATTTCTTCTGTTATTATTTGTATTATCTTCTGTGTGTTCTCTCCTGAAAAAAAAAACAATGTTTCATAATCCGCAAATATTACTAACTTTAAATTTCTTAACAAATGTCATTTTTATGGAGATTGAATAATTTAGGTCCTAGTGTTGATCCCTGAGGTACACCACAGGATATGTTTAGCATTGTAGAAGGATTCTACAATGATTTCAATATCACAGGCATTTTTAGACATTTTTAGGAATTATGTTAAAATACATTTTTATTGCCTTTTCCCCAATATCTCAGGATTGTAAGTACATTCCTGTCGAATTGAGTAAGAAATTACTTTTTGTTTTTGCAAACCTTACCAAATGTTTTTTTTCTCCATTAAAACTCAGTAAGATACATTTCTTCAGGCATTATTAGACATTTTGCATGTGTATTTTTGGAGTTATTTTTCAAATATTGAGTGTGACCGTATACTAGTATAATGAGTAAAACCTAATTTTTGTATTTGTGAACCATTCCAAAATACCGGATTCTGATAAAACTCGCATAAATTCATTATTACAGGCTTTTTTATGACAGATATTTTGTTTGGTTTTGGTCTCTAGGCATTATTAGCCGTTTTGCATGTGTTGTTTAGAAGTTATGTTTGAATCCAATTTTATTGCTTTTTTCGCATTATCTCAGGATTCTAAGAACATTATTGTTATATTGAGTAAAAAAGTCATTTTTCATTTGCAAGATTTAAAAAAGCATATGTTTCGAGTAAAACTCCCAAAGATGCATTATTTCAGGCATTATTAGCCATTTTTCATGTGTGGTGTAGGAGTTATGTTGAAATAACTCTCATATTGAGTGTTACAGTATACAGTCATATTGAATAAAACCTATTTGTTGTGTTTGCAAACCATAGAAAAACAATTGTTTCTAGTAAAACTCACATGGATTCATTATCACAGGCATTTTTTGGCATTTTGCATATTTGGATTAGGAATTTGTTGGAATACATTTTTTTTTGCATTTTTCGCATTATCTCAGGATTCTAAGTACATTACTGTCAATTTGGGTAAAAAAATTCCTTTTTGTTTTTGCAAACCTTACCAAATGTTTTTTTTTCCAGTAAAACTCTCTCGGGTCACCGGGGCCCTGCCCTGGAGCCAGGCCCGGAGTTGGGGCACGATGGCAAGCGCCTGGTGGCCGGGCCTGTCCCCATGGTGCCCGGCCACTCTTCGGGCACAGCCTGAAGAGTCAATGTGGGTCATCCCTCTAATGGGATCACCAATTATAGGAAGGGCCATAGAGGGCGGCATGAAGGCAGGGCAGTTGGCGGTCTGATCCTCCACTACATAAGCTAGCTCTTGGGACGGGGGAACGTCCCCTCACTGGGGGGGGGCAGGAGCCTGAGCTAGTGGCGCGAGGTAGAGAAGTTCCGGATGGATTAAGTCGGATTCACCTCGACGCACAGCAAGGGTTCTGGAACAAGTTCTCTCGAGAGGGACTGGACTCTCTTCCACACTGGCGTTGCACGCAGTGAAAGGTGACAAGCTTGGATGGCAATTCTTGTAGCCCCCCGGCTACTCGGGTGAAGAGAGGGGCACCTGGTAATGGACTTAGATTTCCCTCGCCCGGACGCGGGTCACCGGGGCCCAAAAAAATCACTTCATATTCTCTACTGCTCATTAGTGTTACCATTTTTGAGTTACTGTGTAGAAATATGGGGAAATAATTCCAAAAGTACACTTCATTCACTAACAGTATTACAAAAAAGATCAGTTAGAATAATACATGATGTTGGATACAGAGAACATACAAACCCTTTATTTATTGAATCAAAGATACTGAAATTCCACAACATAGTGGATTTGCATACTGCTAAAATTATACACAAAGCAAACTACACTGAAAAAAGTGACTTTTTGGTGCTGTACACTCTATTAGAGTAACTGTCAAAATGTATACGTAGTATTTTTAACATTCAGTAAGAACTAGAGTTTCTTAAGTAAAATTAAACATTTTATTAATACATGAATATGGGGCAAGAGTATGTTTTACTTATGATTCCTCAAACTATTTAAATGTTTAATAGTTGTACGTACATAAACCAAAAAATATTACATAAACTTTAGTCAGAAATTCTAGTGTTTTGAAACACATGCACGACGACACATGCGCACAGCACAACAGGCTCTGGCCGACTGTCTCTGCTCTGGCCTTTAGAATCACTTCAAAGAGCACTGCAAGGTTGCATTGTGGGTAATTCTTATCTTGCGGCCGCTGAATAATTCTGTATTACATTTTTTTCTCATCACACTCGTTTGATACCACAGGTCATTAATAAGTGCATGGGTGAGAAGAGGTTTTAAAATGATTAACGCCCCGGCGGCTTTTCAAGGAAATACGGTATATAAAATTTACTTAAAGTTTTGAGTAAAATGATGTTCCTGCTGATGAAAAACAAGTAGACTTTACCTAATTTGTTTATATAAATATAACTTAAAACTTGGATGTAATTAAGTAACTCTTACTTAATATCTTCACAACTGTTATGTTATATGGTAAGTAGAATTTACTTGATACTGGCAAGTGAGTGTTACTTGATATTGCAGCATTAAATGTTACTTATATCATTTGCGTGCAAATACTTACAATAACTTTTTCAAGTAAATTTTATGAGTTATTTTTTCAGTGTACAACCTGCTACCCAAGAATATACAACAACTCTTCTCAACAAAAGTGGACAAATATACGCTTAGAGAAAAATGTAATTTCAAACATTTTTACGCACGTAAAACACTTAAGACCTTCAGTACATCTGTATGTGGAATCAAAAAATGGAATGGATTAATCAAAGCAATCAAACAATGTAATAATATGATCCACTTCAAGAAACTCTTCAAACTTAAAGTGTTTACAAAGTACAAAAAAGAAGAATCATGATAAACATTCTGAATTTATTCACCCATTCACATTCTTTCATTCTCAAAATAATCTTACTTATCTCATCGTATGGAATAAAACTTCAACAATTATTTATTTATTTTTATTTAATTACTTATGGAGTATATTGTGAAGACACTGAGAACAGGAAGTGGACAAATGTTTTAGCAACTGTTACGTAAAAGAAAAGGGGTAGGATTAAATAGCCTCTGCTTCTTCCTACTCCTTTTCGAACATGTTGAAAAGAGAAACTGAAAATTGTGATGTATCATGTTGTATGCTTGCATGTTCCAAATAAACTCATACTCATACTCTATTCAAGTATGTTTTATTAGAAACAGGTTTTTTTCTATGGTTCGGAAATACAAAAATTAGGTTTTACTCAATATGACTGGGAGCTATGTGGTCTGAGGACTTTCATGCCCCCTGATAGGGTCTCCCAAGACAAACAGATCCTAGGTGAGGGATCAAATAAAGAGCAGCTCGAAGAATTCAATGGATGTACAGCAAAGTAGACTTAGATTTCCATCGCCCGGACGCGGGTCACCGGGGCCCTGCTCTGGAGCCAGGCCAGGAGTTGGGGCACAATGGCACAGCCATGGGGCCCGGCCGGGCACAGCCTGAAGAGTCAATGTGGGTCATCTCTCTAATGGGATCACCACTTATAGGAGGGGCCATAGAGGTCGGGTGCATGGTGAGCTGGGCGGCATGAAGGCAGGGCAGTTGGTGGTCTGATCCTCCGCTACATAAGCTAGCTCTTGGGACGGGGGAACGTCCCCTCACTGGGGGGGGCAGGAGCCTGAGCTAGTGCGCAAGGTAGAGAAATTCCGGATGGATTTAGTGGGACTCACCTCGACGCACAGCAAGGGCTCTGGAACAAGTTCTCTCGAGAGGGACTGGACTCTCTTCCACACTGGCGTTGCACGCAGTGAAAGGTGACAAGCTTGGATGGCAATTCTTGTAGCCCCCCGGCTACTCGGGTGAAGAGAGGGGCACCTGGTAATGAGTTGGCTGCGATGGTCGGGGAGGATGCCAGACAGACCTGGCAGGCCCAAACGCATTGTGAACGTCTGGCAGAGCCTCCTGTCAGGAAGAGTTTTAATTCCCACCTCCGGAAGAACTTTGAACATTAAAGTAAAGTACCAATGATTGTCACACGCATACGAGATGTGGCGAAATTATTGTCTGCATTTGACCCTTCACCCTTGATCACCCCGTGGGGGGTGAGGAGAGCAGTGGGCAGCAGCGGTGCCGTGCCCGGGAATCATTTTATGGTGATTTAACCCCCAATTCCAACCCTTAATGCTGAGTGCCAAGCAAGGAGGTAATGGTTCCCATTTTTATAGTCTTTGGTATGACTCGGCCGGGATTTGAACTCACGACCTACCAAAAGGATTCAATATCACAGATATTTTTAGACATTTTGCACGTTTGGATTAGGAATTATATTGGAATACATTTGTATTGCTTTTTTCGCAAAATATTAGGATTGTAAGTACATTCCTGTCAAATTGAGTAAAACATTAATTTTTGTTTTATGCAAACATTACTAAATGTTTTTTTTTTCAGTAGAAATCTCAAAGATACATTTTTTCAGGCATTATTAGACATTTTGCATGTGTATTTTTGGAGCTATGTTTCAAAAACTGTCATATTGAGTGTGACAGTATACTGTCATAGTGAGTAAAACCTCATTTTTGTATTTGTGAACCTTTCCAAAATAGCTGATTCTGGTAAAACTCATAAAAATTCAATATTACAGGCTTTGTTTGACAGATTTTATGTTTGGTTTTGGAGTTATGCTAATAAACTTTTCGTATTTAGTATGAAAGTTATACTGTTTTGTTGAATAAAAAACTAACTTGTGTCTGTGCAAACCTTACAGAATATAATTTTTCTAGTAAAACTAACAAAGATAAATATCTGTAGTTATTATTAGCCATTTTGGATGTGTTGTTTAGAAGTTAATTTTGAATAGATTTTTATTGCTTTTTTTGCAATATGTCAGGATTCTAAGAACATTATTGTCATATTGAGTAAAAAACTACTTTTTCCATTTGCAAGATTTTAAAAAAGCTCATGTTTCGAGTAAAACTCCCAGAGATGCATTATTACAGGTATTATTAAGTTAAAGTAAAGTACCAATGATTGTCACACACACATTAGGTGTGGAAAAATGTGTCCTTTGCCTTCGACCCATCCCCTTGATTACTCCCTGGGAGGTGAGGGGTGCAGTGGGCAGCAGTGGTGCCGCGCTTATGGAGATTTAACCCCCAATTCCAACCCTTGATGCTAAGTGCCAAGCAGGGAGGTAATGGGTCCCATTTTTATATAGTCTTTGGCAGGGGCGCCGAAAAGGGGGTGGGGGTGGGGGGGGGGGGGTGATGGGTAAAGGAGACAGATTCTAGGGGCCCATGATGGAGGGGGGCCCAGAGAGGCCCCTAATGATGATGAAATTATATGAAATTATGTTTTGGGGGCCCTGTAAAGATTCTTTTCATGGGGCCCAAATTTCATAGCGTCGCCTTTGGTCTTTGGTATGATTCGGCCGGGGTTTGAACTCACAACCTACCGATATCAGGGAGGACTCTCTAACCACTAGGCCACTGAGTAGGTTTTAGCCATTTTTCATGTGTGGTTTAGAAGTTATGTTAAAATAACTGTCATATTGAGTGTTACAGTATGCAGTCGTATTAAGTAAAACCTATTTTTTTTGTTTGCAAACCATATAAAAACAACTGTTTCTACTAAAACTCACATTCAATATCACAGGTATTTTTAGAAATTTTGCACGTTTGGACTAGGAATTATGTTGGAATACATTTTTATTACTTTTTTCGCATTATCCCAGGATTCTAAGTACATTACTGTCGAATTGGGTAATTACTGTAATTTTACATGAATTTGAAAGTAATTTGAGAAAACAGAAAATGATATGTATTATTTATATGGTATTTTTCTGTAAAAAAGTAGAAATATACATAGTTTTTCATTACAGGCATATTACTTAAAATAACAGGCGTTTTTTTAATTTACAGATAATGTCTTCAATTCTACAGTTTTATAACCTATTTAAAAGAAATAGAAAAATTACAGTAGAAATTTAGAGTAAATTAACCATAAAAATATGTTGTTGTTTTTTTTTACAGTGTAGGAATGATGATTGATGGAAATTTGAACTGGAAATCTCATGTAAAAAATATACAATATCAAGTTGCAAGAAACACGTCAATAATGAATAAAGCTAAATATGTTTTAGACAAAAAATCACTTCATATTCTCTACTGTTCACTAGTGTTACCATATTTGAGTTACTGTGTAGAAATATGGGGAAATAATTACAAAAGTACACTTCATTCACTAACAGTATTACAAAAAAGATCAGTTAGAATAATACATGATGTTGGATATAGAGAACATACAAACCCTTTTTTATTGAATCAAAGATACTGAAATTCTACGACATAGTGGATTTGCATACTGCTAAAATTATACACAAAGCAAACTACAACCTGCTACCCAAGAATATACAACAACTCTTCCCAACAAAAGAGGAGAAATATAATCTTTGAGAAAAATGTGATTTAAAACATTTGTACGCACGTACAACACTTAAGACCTCCAGTACATCTGTATGTGGAATCAAACTATGGAATGGATGAACACCAAAAGTACCAGGATTTTACTGTCTACCTAGAAGTACCAGAGAGGGGTCATTTGACCCGGCGGCTTTTACCGAATACACTAATCACTCATTTTGTTATGGTAAGGAGGCTGTTAGGGGCCGTGTGTGGGGTGAGGGGTGAGGGGGTCACACCTTACAGTGGTAACAGCCAAGACAAACAGGGACAGACAGCTTCTTCCCAAGGGCTGTCAGCCTCCAAAATCACCACAGGTAAATAGCAACTTGCATGAAGATATCAGCAGCAAAGACAGATAGCACAGTTTGGCGGACAGTGTGTTACAGTTTTTCTCCATTGGTTTGGCTCATTTCTTGAAACTGAGATGTCATTCTCAAAACATGGACAAATCCATCCATTCATTTTCTACCGCTTATTCCCTTGTGGGGTTGCGGGGGGCGCTGGCGCCTATCTCAGCTACAATCGGGCGGAAGGCGGGGTACACCCTGGACAAGTCGCCACCTCATCGCAGGGCCAACAAAGATAGACAGACAACATTCACACTCACATTCACACACTAGGGCCAATTTAGTGTTGCCAATCAACCTATCCCCAGGTGCATGTTTTTGGAGGTGGGAGGAAGCCGGAGTACCCGGAGGGAACCCACGCATTCACGGGGAGAACATGCAAACTCCACACAGAAAGATCCCGAGCCTGGATTTGACCCCAGGACTGCAGGACCTTCGTATTGTGAGGCAGACGCACTAACCCCAAAACTAATTTGCAGTTCCTCACAACAGAATGGCATTTATCATTGCTTTCATCAAATTTCAAATGCTTTTGTACATGTCTCAATCATTTAGTACATCCTTGCAAATGGCTATGTACAAGTATCCTACAGTTAACACAATCAGCTTACATTTAGTACAATTTTCAAATGAATGTACCTTGCTGATCTATCCCAATTGGTTGATTCTCAGTGTAATGGTTGTCCTGAAAACATGTCAGTACATTTTCTTCATATAAGTCATCATATGCAGAATAGTCTGCTCAATTTTCAAGATAGTGTTAGGGAGTTGGGATAAAATATTTTGGAACGTTTTGGAAGATGTCATATCAAAATTATGATAATTAGGTTAGTATATAACATGTCTCGTCAACAGTCTGTAGTAATGTATGTTAACGTAAGCCATCAAAACAACGCAATAGCAAGTGTCCAATTATGCGCCTGAAGTATGGAGCCTGGCGCATGTTGTTTCCAATTGTAACACTCATGGAGACTGACAGACTGCGAAAATGCCTGAAACATGAACGCACATTCATTAGGGCATGCGCAAGCTGCGTAAAGACTGGAATAGCCAGCGTTTTGTGTGTAAACAAGCGAGTTGCCGTGCAGTTTGCAGCAGGAGCATGCCCAGTGCGAAATTTCTCACCTCAAATTCGTACTGGGCATGTTCCTGCTGCCAACTGCACGGCAAATTGCTTGTCTGCCGTGCACGCGAACGCGATGATTGGTTCAATGAACGTGTGAATGTCCCATGGGATCATGACGAATCATATGACTGCAACCAGATAATGGTTGAATTAACGTGTGAATCTCCCATGCCATGTGACCATAACGACTCATGTGAATGCAACCTGGCAATTGTTAGATGGATAAATACCAGTGCATGTGGACTACTGCTTCATTTCCGTCAAGAATTTTGTGGTGAAAGAAGCTCCTCTCCAAGGAACGAAGATGCAGAGATACAGCACTCAACAGGCATTGGAAATGATCCTGGATGGAGCTGACCCTTGCGAATCGGATGGAAAAGACATCAATCTCCAGGTGGATTCAGACTCCGAGCTGTCTCAGTTGTCTTCAGGTAATATTTCATTTCATATTATTTCCCATTTTACATTTCATTTCAGTGAGGGAGTAAATCACCTCAGAACTAGTATTTTTTACTAGAAATAAGAACCTAAAAACTAGACTATTTTGACATGTTTTAAGACATTTGCCAATGGGGCAAGCTGTTTTACTAGCTAAGTTTTTTACTAGCTTGATTTACTCATTTCAAGCAAATGTTGTTTGCCTAGCCTGGTGGCAGGGCCTGTCCCCATGAGGCCCGGCCGGGCACAGCCTGAAGAGTCAACATGGGTCATCCCTCCAATGGGATCACCACTCATAGGAGGGGCAATAGAGGTCAGGTGCATTGTGAGCTGGGCAGCAGCCGAAGGCAGGGCAGTTGGTGTTCTGGTCCTCCGCTACATAAGGAAAACATTTGTATTTCTTTTTTTGCATTATCTCAGGATATTAAGAACATTATTGTCATATTGAGGAAAAAAACTACTTTTTGCATTAGCAAGATTTAAAAAAGCACATGTTTCGTGTAAAACTTCCAAAGATGCAACATTTCAGGCATTATTAGACATTTTTCATGTGTGGTGTAGAAGTTATGTTTAAATAACAGTCATACAGTATACAGTCATATTGAGTAAAACCTAATTTTTGTATTTGCAAACCATAGAAAAACAACTGTTTCTGATTAAATTTACATGGATTCAATATCACGGGCATTTTTAGACATTTTGCAAGTTTGGATTAGGAATTATGTTGGAATACATTTTTATTGCATTTTTCACATTATCTCAGGATTCTAAGTACATAACTGTCAAATTGGGTAAAAAAAAACCTTACCAAATGTTTTTTTTTTCCATTAAAACTCACAAAGATACATTTCTTCAGGCATTTTTAGACATTTTGTAAGGGTATTTTTGGAGTTATGTTTCAAAAACTGTCATATTGAGTGTGACCGTATACTGTCATTGTGAGTAAAACCTTATTTTTGTAATTGTGAGCTGATTCTGGTAAAACTCAATATAACAACATCATAGGCTTTATTAGACAGATTTTATGTCTGGTTTTGAAGATATGTTTATAAATCTTTCATATTAGGATGACAGTTACACTGTTATATTGAATAAAAAAAAAACTAACTTGTGTCTTTGCAAACCTTACAAAATATGTTTTTTCTAGTACAACTAACAAAGTTAAATATATCCAGGCATTATTAGCCATTTTGCATGTGTTGTTTAGAATATACATTTTGCATTTTTGGACTAGGAATTATGTTGGAATACATTTTGCTATTTTCAAATTATCTCAGGATTCTAAGAACATTAGTCAAATTGGGTAAAAAAAATACTTTTTGTTTTTGTAAACCTTACCAAATGTTTTTTTTCCAGTAAAACTCACAAAGATACATTTCTTCAGGCATTATTAGACATTTTCCATGTTTATTTTTGGAGTTATAGTTAAAAAAAAACTGTCATATTGAGTGTGACCGTATACTGTCATAGTGAGTAAAAGTTTTTTTTTTTGTATTTGTTAACCTTTCCAAAATACCTGAACCACACGTGAAAAATGGCTAATAATGCCTGAAAAAATGCATCTTTCGGAGTTTTACTCGAAACATATGCTTTTAAAACCTTGCAAATGCAAAAAGGAGTTTTTTTTACTCAATATGACACTAATGTTCTTGGAATCCTGAGCTAATGCGAAAAAAGCAATAAAAATGTATTCAAACATAACTTCTAAACTACACATGAAAAATGGCTAATAATTTCTAGAAATATTTATCTTTGTTAGTTGTACAAGAACACATATATTTTGTAAGGTTTGTAAAGCCACAAGTTAGTTTTGTGTTCAATTAAACAATAACTGGACTCAATATAGGGACGGCGTGGCGCAGTGGGGAGAGTGGCCGTGCGCAACCCGAGCGTCCCTGGTTCAATTCCCACCTAGTACCAACCTCATCATGTCCGTTGTGTCCTGAGCAAGACACTTCACCCTTGCTCCTGATGGGTGCTGATTGGCGCCTTGCATGGCAGCTCCCTCCATCAGTGTGTCAATGTGTGTGTGAATGGGTAAATGTGGAAGTAGTTTCAAAGCGCTTTGAGTACCTTGAAGGTAGAAAAGCGCTATACAAGTACAACCCATTTATCATTATTTATTTAACTGTCATACTAAATATGAAAGGTTATTTTTTCCTGGAAAAATAACATTTGGTAAGATTTGCAAAAACGAAAAATAGGTTATACCCAATTAGACTGTATACTGTAACACTCAATATGAAGGTTATTTAAACATGACTTATAAACCACACATGAAAAATGGCTGATAATGCCTGAAATAAGGCATATTTGGGAGTTTTACTCGAAATATATCCTTTTTAAATCTTGCAAATGCAAAAAGTATTTTTTTTTTTTTTACTGAATATGATAATAATGTTCTCAGAATCCTGAGATAATGCGAAAAAATTGATAAAAAATGTATTCAAAGAAAACTTCTAAACTACACATGAAAAATGGCTAATCATTTCTAGAAATATTTATCTTTGTTAGTTGTACTAGAACACGTATGTTTTTTAAGGTTTGTAAAGCCACAAGTTAGTTTTGTGTTCAATATGAGGTGGCGACTTGTCCAGGGTGTACCCCGCCTTCCGCCCGATTGTAGCTGAGATAGGCGCCAGCGCCCCCCGCGACCCCAAAAGGGAATAAGCGGTAGAAAATGGATGGATGGATAACAGTTTAACTGTCATACTAAATATTAAAGGTTTATAAACATTACTCCAAAAATACACTTCTGAAATGTCAAATAATGCCTGAGGAAATGTATTTTGTGAGTTTTACTAGATAAAAACATTTAGTAAGTTTTGCAAAAAGAAAAAGTAATTTTATACCCGATTTGACAGTAATGTACTTAAAATCCTGAGATAATGGGAAAAAAGCAATAAAAATGTATTCCAACAAAATTCCTAATCCAAATGTGCAAAATGTCTAAAATGCCTGTGATATTGAATCCATGTGAGTTTCACTAGTAACAGTTGTTTTTTGGAAATACAAAAATTTGGTTTTACTCAATATGACTGTATACTGTAACACTCAACATGACAGTTATTTAAACATAACTTCTAAACCACACGTGAAAAATGTCTAATAATGCCTAAAAAAATGCATCTTTGGGAGTTTTACTCGAAACATATGCTTTTTAAATCTGGCAAATGCAAAAAGTAGTTTTTTTATTCAATATGACACTAATGTTCTCAGAATCCTGATATAATGCGAAAAAAAGCAATGAAAATGTATTAAAACATAACTTCTAAACTACACATGAAAATGGAAAATAATTTCTAGAAATATGTATCTTTGTTAGTTGTGAAAGAACACATTTTTTTTAAGGTTTGTAAAGCCACAAGTTAGTTTTGTGTTCAATATAATAGTATAACTGTCATACTAATTATGAAAGGTTTATAAACATAACTCCAAAAATACACTTGTAAAATGTCTAATAATGCCTGAAATAATGCATATTTGGGAGTTTTACTCAAAACATATGCTTTATTAACTCTTGCAAATGCAAAAAGTAGTTTTTTACTCAATATGACGATAATGTTCTTAGAATCCTGAGATAATGCCAAAAAAGCAATAAAAATGTATTCAAACATAACTTTTAAATTAAAATGCAAAATGGCTAATAATTCATAGATATATTTATCTTTGTTATATATACTAAAAAAAGACATTTTATAAGGTTTGCAAAGACACATGTTAGTTTTTTTTATTCAATATAACAGTATATCTGTCATACCAAATATGAAAGGTTTATAAATATAACTCCAAAACCAAACATAAAATCTGTCTAATAAAGCCTGTTATATTGAATTTTTGTGAGTTTTACCAGAATCAGGTATTCTGGAAAGGTTCACAAATACAAAAATTAGATTTTACTCACTATGACAGTGTACTGTCACACTCAATATGACAGTTTTTGAAACATAACTCCAAAAATACACATGCAAAATGTATAATAATGCCCGAATAAATGTATCTTTTTTGAGTTTTACGGGAAAATAATATTTGGTAAGGTTTGCAAAAACAAAATTTAATTTGTTATTCAATTTGACAGTAATGTACTTAGAATCCTAAAATAATGCGAAAAATGCAATAAAAATGTATTCCAACTTAATTCCTAATCCAAACTTGCAAACCCTAACCCTAACTCGAAACATATGTTTTTTCAAATCTTGCAAATGCAAAAAGTATTTTTTTACTCAATATGACTATAATGTTCTTAGAATCCTGAGATAATGCGAAAAAAGCAATAAAATTGTATTCAAACATAACTTCTAAACAACATGTGAAAAATGGCTAATAATGCCTAGAGATATGTATTTATGTTAGTTGTACTCAAAAAATGATCTTTTGTAAGGTTTGCAAAGACTCAAGTTAGTTTTTTTATTCAATATAACAGTGTAACTGTCATACTAAATATGAAAGGTTTATAATCATAACTCCAAAACCAAACATGAAATTTGTCTTAAAAAGCCTTTAATATTGAATTTATGTGAGTCTTACCAGAATGAGGTATTTTGGAAAGAATCACAAATACAAAAATTAGGTTTTACTGGCCTCATATTGGTCACACTCAATATGACAGTTTTTGAAACATAACTCCAAAAATACACATGCAAAATGTCTAATAATGCCTGAAGAAATGCATCTTTGAGAGTTTTCCTGAAGAAAAAAACATTTGGTAAGGTTTGCAAAAACAAAATTTAATTTGTTACTCAATTTGACAGTAATGCACTTAGAATCCTGTGATAATGCGAAAAAAGCAATACAAATGTATTCCAACATAATTCCTAATCCAAACGTGCAAAATGTCTAAAAATGCCTGTGCTATTGAATACATGTGAGTTTTACAAGATACAGTTGTTTTTCTATGGTTTGCAAATACAAAAATAAGGTTTTACTCAATATGACTGTATACTGTAACACTCAATATGACAGTTATTTAAACATAACTCCTACACCACACATGAAAAATGGCTAATAATGCCTGAAATAATGCATCTTTGGGAGTTTTACTCGAAACATATTCTTTTTTAAATCTTGCAAATGCAAAAAGTAGTTTTTTACTCAATACGACTATAATGCTCTTCGAATCCTGAGATAATGCGAAAAAAGCAATAAAATTGTATTCAAACATAACTTCTAAATAACATGTGAAAAATGGCTAATAATGCCTAGAGATATGTATTTTTGTTAGTTGTACTCGAAAAATGATCTTTTGTATGGTTTGCAAAGACACAAGTTAGTTTTTTTTATTCAATATAACAGTGTAACTGTCATACTAAATATGAAAGGTTTATAATCATAACTCCAAAACCAAACATGAAATTTGTCTAAAAAAGCCTGTAATATTGAATTTATGTGAGTTTTAGCAGAATAAGGTATTTTGGAAAAGTTCACAAATACAAAAATTAGGTTTTATTGGCCTCATATTGGTCACACTCAAAATGACAGTTTTTGAAACATAACTCCAAAAATACACATGCAAAATGTCTAATAATGCCTGAAGAAATGCATCTTTGAGAGTTTTCTTTAAAAAAAAAACATTTGGTGAGATTTGCAAAAACAAAATTTTATTTTTTACTCAATTTGACGGTAATGTACATAAAATCCTGAGATAATGCGAAAAAAGCAATAAAAATGTATTCCAACATAATTCCTAATCCAAACGTGCAATATGTCTAAAAATGCCTGTGATATTGAATACATGTGAGTTTTATTAGTAACAGTTGTTTTTCTATGGTTTGCAAATACAAAAATGAGGTTTTACTCAATATGAGTGTATACTGTCACACTCAATATGACAGTTATGTAAACATAACTCCTACACCACACATGAAAAATGGCTAATAATGCCTGAAATAATGCATCTTTGGGAATTTTACTCGAAACGTATGCTTTTTTAAATCTTGCAAATGCAAAAAGTAGTTTTTTACTCAACATGACTATAATGTTCTTAGAATCCTGAGATAATGCGAAAAAGGCAATAAAAATGTATTCAAACATAACTTCTAAACAACACATGAAAAATGGCTAATAATGCCTAGAGATATGTTTTTTTGTTAGTTGTACTAGAAAACGTATCTTTTGTAAGGTTTGCAAAGACACAAATTAGTTTTTTTATTCAATATAACAGTGTAACTGTCATACTTCCTGTATTAGATGTTTGAAGCGGTTCACTTTTTTCCCTATTCATCTCATTGGTTGCTTGGTTGCTAAGCAGCGCAGCATCCATTCATTGGCTTTGTACTCTGCACAACAAACTCATTCACTTCAGCAGCCTGCAAGAAGACAACAGCTACTGTAAGGTAGTGTTCTCAGCATGCTGCTTCATTCTGTTTCCATTCTAACAAGGCATATTAACATGCTTCATTTAGAAGAGCAATTTGACTGCATTGATTTTTGAGAAATGACTTCTGTACATTATCATCACGAACCTCCATGGCTGCATAATGTAGGTAGTTAATTGCGTGACCTGGTTTTTGCACATTTTTCATGTCTGTGCTTCTGGTGGTGAGGTAATGTACTTAACTGTAAGCTAGGCTTTGCATTTAGGGTACTTTGTGCACACTGCTGGAAAGACAAACTTTTCTAAATGAATTATTAATTTTAAAATACATGTAGTTACTTCCACGACCTCTGCTCTTAATTTAGATGCATTTCATTTTTATTGTAATAATAATAAAATAGCATCAGTAATGAAGATGGCAGGATAATTATGCAATTAGAAATGCAAATCAGAGTTGAGTACTATTCTGGCAAGCAGTTTTAGAAATGCCTTGCTTGGAAATCTATTTTGTCGGATCAAGTAAATATAAATCAATGTAGTTCAGTCAATAGGTTGCAGGCTGCATGTAAGAGTCTGGAGCAATTGTACGATGTTGATATTGTGCATGCATGTTTGATGTGTGGAGCTGCTGGGCTGACTTGTGCTTGGAGTTGTTGGATGGCAGCGTCCCTCAGTGAGTGAAGTGTGCACCTGAACAGGAGATGACCTCTGCCCTCTCCAAACTTCCCTCACATTTGCTGCCTTTAAATCTATTTGGAATCATACCAAAGCGCCTCAAAGCGAACAAAATACACAGACACACACACACAAGACAAAGATACCCCAAGTTGTTTTTTTGTTTTTAAATCACAGATACGCTTTATTTTCTTTAATGATTGTGCAGAGTCAGCATTTTGTCACTTTCTCACTGCCTTGCAGCCTTCAGGGTTCACTGCCTCCATCCTAATTTCTTGCAGCATTTGACTTCTTTTTTTTTTTCCTTTTAACGCGCTATTGTCCTTTTCCCATCCCATCATGCACTCCCTGCTTAATCTCTTCATTCCTTTCCTTTCATTTATATCCCGTTTCAGTTGAGTGCCTGTGTCGCTACCTTGGCAGTGGGAGGCTTGTGCGCTTCAGAGGCTGTCCCTCCTCAAGCAGTCTCTTCTATTATTAAAAGTAATGGGACCTTTACCTCTGCAGCTGAGCAACGTTTGCGAGATTGAACATTTCCCTTTTGAACTGGAAGGAAAACACTAAACAAAACATTGAGTTTGGTGTTTAGTTTCAGTTTTAAGTATTTTAAAGTCTCAACATAATTGGTGATTGCAAGCTTGATTGTCAACTTGGTTTCATTCGTGGGAAATGAGCGTCATGGCGAGGGGCCTCGAGTCACCAACTAATTGGCCTTGCAGTGTCCTGGAGCGAGACAGTTTGGAGACACTGTTGTGCAATCATTATTCAGATGTCAGTTGATGACAGCCGTTGCATTATAATCAGGGATACAAATCTTCCTATTCACAAATTGCTCCAAGTCATGTTATATCTGGGGATACATTAAATCATCAGATCATTGTGTAAAACATCCACCAAAGTTGTTTTTCTGCCCCACTCGCTTCAGTCATCTTGGTGTAGTACATATACAGTGCATCCACAAAGGTTTCACATAGCGCTACGCTTTTTCCACATTTTGTTATGTTACAAAATTGAATACCTTCATTTTTGTCCTCAAAATTCTACACACAATACCCCAATATGACAATGTGAAGTGTTTTTTTTGGTGCAAATTTATTAAAATCAAAAAAAGAAAATCAAATGTACATTGATCACAGCATTTGCTCAATACTTTGTTGATGCACCTTTGGCAGCAATCAATCAATCAATCAATCAATCAATGTTTATTTATATAGCCCCAAATCACAAATGTCTCAAAGGACTGCACAAATCATTACGACGACAACATCCTCGGAGGAACCCACAAAAGGGCAAGGAAAACTCACACCCAGTGGGCAGGGAGAATTCACATCCAGTGGGACGCCAGTGACAATGCTGACTATGAGAAACCTTGGAGAGGACCTCAAATGTGGGCAACCCCCCCCCCCCTGGGGACCGAAAGCAATGGATGTCGAGCGGGTCTAACATGATGCTGTGAAAGTTCAATCCATAGTGGCTCCAACACAGCCGCGAGAGTTCAGTTCAAAGTGGATCCAAGACAGCAGCGAGAGTCCCGTCCAAAGGAGACCATCTCAAGCGGAGGCGGATCAGCAGCGTAGAGATGTCCCCAATCGATACAGGCGAGCGGTCAGTCCTCAACATATCCTGGGTCTCGAATCTGGACAGCCAGTACTTCATCCATGGTCATCGGACCGGACCCCCAGCTTCAAGTCTTTTTGAATACGACACAACAAGCCTGGCACACCTCTCTCTGGGCAGTTTTGCCCATTTCTCTTTGCAGCACCTCTCAAGCCCCATCAGATTAGGTGAGAAGCGTTGGTTTTCATCCAGGATATCTCTGTACATTGCTGCATTCATCTTTCTCTCCATCCTGACTAGTCTCCCACTTCTTGCCGCTGAAAAACAACCCCACACCATTAATGCTGCCAACACCATGCTTCACTGTAGAGATGGTATTGGCATGGTTTCCTCCAAACATGAGGCCTGGAATTCACAGCGAAGAGTTCAAACTTTGGCCGGCAGAAATTATTGGTAAATTTATCTTGCAAATTTCAAACATTCCCTTCAAACATTTATAATGAACTTTCTCAGCCACGTGTCCAATGAATGAAGAAAAGGGCTAGTTAGACACCGTGCATTAGCCATGAGAAAGCATGCTTTTTTTTCCACCTGCAGGGTTTTCCCCTTTGATGTGTAAGATAAAAGGGGCTTGCAGCCTTGCAAAGTTTGTGTGAATTTGACCCTGACAGACACAAAATATATACACTGTTGCACACTATTGTGCACTACAGATGCGCGGTTTGCGGTCTCATCCGCGGAGTCACCGCGGGTCGGGCGGTTGACATGACGAAAAAATAGATTTTAATTAGATTCGGGCGGGTGGCGGTTGAACCATCCGGAGACATTTGATATACATGGTTCCGGGATCAGTATCCTTTGCCATTCAAAGAGCCATTTAAGATCTGTGTCATTGAGCGAAGAAGTCAATAGGAAACGCTTTAAAGCTCTTGAATTATAATTACCCAGATATTAAATATTAGTGCGTGCTATGAAGCCATTGGCTTTGTCGCCTTCTACATCATACACGATTTGCTTGTCAGTCCAGCATCCTGTCGTGTGTGGCTTCCGCGGCAACACTCACACGACTGCAAGGCATACTGGGTGACACAGAGTACACTAATGGTTGTGATATAAACAATTGTAACGCTCTTAGTAATATGCGCCACGCTGTGAAGCCACACCAATTAA
>NW_026907263.1:0-50041 GCF_033978795.1 Nerophis ophidion | reverse complement strand
CGTTGTATATTAGTGCGACCCCACCACCCCTTTTAAGGGGACGGGCAATATGCGCATGTGTAAAGTTAGGAGGACATGCCTCATTTAGCGCAAAAAAGTCGATTGGTTTAAGCCAGGTTTCGCTAAGACCGATGACGTTACGATTGTTGTCTCTGATGATATCATTGACTAACAACATTTTGGGAGACATTGATCTTATGTTTATATCAACAACTTTAGCATTTTATTCATTACATTTTGAAGCTCTCAGAAACCAAGTTATGTTATATTCCTTAAATGGTAAAATGGTAAATGGGTTGTACTTGTATAGCACTTTTCTACCCCCTTTTAAGGAGCCCAAAGCGCTTTGACAGTATTTCCACATTCGCCCATTCACACACATCAGGAGCAAGGGTTAAGTGTCTTGCTAAAGGACACAACAGACGTGACTAGGATGGTAGAAGGTGGAGATTGAACCAGTAACCCTCAGATTGCTGGCACAGCCATTCTACCAACTTCGCCACGCCCCATTATTTATGCAAGTTTGAAGTATCAATTATCTAAACAGAGTTTTGTTTGCATATTTTCAGGATGTAGAGATATATATACAGTATGTATACATATATATATATATCTATATATATCTATAAATATATATATATATATATATATATATAAATATATATATATGTATATATATACAGTGTATATATATATATATATATATGTATATATATATATATATATATATATATATATATATATATATAAATATAAATGAAAATACTTGACTTGGTGAATTCTAGCTGTAAATATACTCCTCCCCTCTTAACCACACCCCCGCCCCCAACCACACCCCACCCCACCCCTGACCACGCCCCCCACCTCCCGAAATCAGAGGTCTCAAGGTTGGCAAGTATGATTGATGTCTCGTCCGCTTTCTGTCCTGTGCCAGAGTGTTTCGTATCTCCATGCGCGTAACTCCAGTGTTCTTTGGAGTCTTGTCCACAGCCATAACCACATTTTTGTGTTACATTTTGAATCCTTGGGAGAGTTCTTGGTTTGTAGTGTTTTCAGGTAAGGTTAGCTCCCTAGTATCACCTCCGTTGGAGAACTTTTTTGTTATATTTAGTGGTTTTATTTCTTAGAAACTTTTGTCCTCTGTAGCTGGAGCGTTATGTGTTTGTTAATAATTTTGTAAATTTAGTGGTCAGGTTAGATCTGTTTAGCCCGTGTTGTTTCTCACATTTTTGGATCCATTCCCTTGTCAGAATAAAGAACTGCTTTTGAAATCCTGCACCTGTGTTCAGAGTCTAATTATGGTCGTGACAGTAACACATTTTACATGTTTGCACAGTCGCACTAGCTGGCCTCCGTTACACTCACCCCTAAACATCAGCCTTATCCGGGTCACTGTAAGATGCCTGATCCAGCCCCTGCTTCCGTTCCACCTTGGACTCAGATCCGAGCTTTCACCTCAGTGTCCAGCGCATGCTCTTAAGGTGTAATGGAGTAAGTTTTACTAAAGTTTACACCGGCTGGCTTCCGTGTCACTCACCCTGCTAAACCTCACTCTCATCAGGGTAACGGCACCACTTTTACCCGCCTACTCGAGCCTCTGCTTCCATTCCGCCTGGGGCTGTAACCTGGTCCTCTGAATGAAAATGGAGAGCGCTGAGCACCAAGCTGTCAAGCGGCATACAGCGCAAGCTCAGCGAGGGGGGTTTACTAAGGTATAAACTACCTAGCCTTTGTTACACAAATACCTAGCAAAACTTGTGGTGAAAAAATTGTAAAAATTAAAAACTGCACACAGTGTGTTAGAAATACTTAGTAATAATATCTGCACCTTTGAAACCACAACAAAATATTATCTAAAAAGACTCATGAAAAAGGTACAAGCTGACTTTCGTAAGTGTCACGCTCCCGTCTACGGGGGGAAGTTCACCTGTCACTTCTGCACCTCGTTCACTATAGTCTATAAATAGACTTGCAATACTCCAGGAAAGAGCCGTGGTATCTCCTTTGTGCCGTTAAATCTGGCATGGAGGGGCGTTGATGTCAGCACCATGCGCACGCACGCGCACACGCATGCGCGCACACACACGCGCACGCACACGCACACGCACGCACGCACCCACACACACACACACACACACACACGCACACACACACACACACACACACACACACACACACACACACACACAGCAACAGACTTGCATACATATGGATGGAACATGGGTGGAATGCAGCAAGAGCCCTCACACACATGGCTACCCTTATTTCTAGCTTTCCATCTGATGTCACTACAAAATGGGTCTGCTGATGGAACTCTTGACGTATGATGTTGCGAATTGATGAGTGGCAAGGAAAGAGAGACAGTAAAATCGATTTCCCTGTGTCTCTTTCATTTGCTTTTTTACAATTTTCCATTCGTCTTGTGACTTCAGTGCCCTGGCAGGTGGTCATTCTCCAGCGCTTTTTGATTGAAATTGATTGATAGAAACTTTTATTAGTAGATTGCACAGTTCAGTACATATTCCGTACAATTGACCACTAAATGGTAACACCCGAATAAGTTTTTCAACTTGTTTAAGTCGGGGGCCACGTTAATCAACTCATGGAAATACGCTGACATGTATTAGTAAGAAATCGAAGCAACATCTTTGTCATGTTCTCCACTCTCATCTTCTTTATCAAGTCACTTAACTGCCTCTCCAAGCGTGCCTTGAGAAGGAAAGCAACAATTAGAAACAGGTCAAGAGAGAAACTGCTAAATTAAAGCAACAGGCCTGTGAGAATAGTGGCATGATTGGAGGAAATGTAAGATCATCTGTCTGGACTGGGCAGAGTGTACAGATAATAACCAGAGCAATTGGATTTTCTAATGGGCAAATGAAAGCAAACAACTAATACAAAAAACTCTTGCTTTATAGTTGTGTTTTATAGGATATACATCAATATATTTCATAATTTCATATTACTAAGACTACTTGAAATGCTTTGAATCTATTGTCACTGGACGATTGAGTAGATTTCAGCAGTTCATAGTGGAGAACAAATAAGACAGCTCTAGTAAGCCAGACCATCATTCCTCCAGATTTTTATTACATTAATTTCCTCTTTTTTAACAAGTCAAATCTAAAAAGTGTAGTCCAAAAAAACCCTGAAGTTTTAACTGCCCATATATGGTTGTTCCTCGTTTATCGCGGCCAATTTTTTTCAAGGGCTTTTTATAAATGTTTGTAAAGGAGGATAATGTTGAATACGTTTTCATGATTAGAGAATAAAACCTCTGAAATATATTTTTAGACTTAATTAGAGCTCAATAAACATAAAATAACTGCCATATAGTCACTGTTACACTTACTTCACACCAAATGTAACCTTTGAATGTGTTCTACTGTCGATTACAGCAGTGGTTCTCAAATGGGGGTACGCGTACCCCTGGGGGTACTTGAAAGTATGCCAAGGGGTACGTGAGATTTTTAAAAAATATTCTAAAAATAACAACAATTCAAAAACCCTTTATAAATATATGTATTGAATAATAATTCAACAAAATATGAATGTAAGTTCATAAACTGTGAAAAGAAATGCAACAATGCAATATTCATTTTTGTGGACATGCTCCATAAATATTGATGTTAAAGATTTATTTTTGTGTGAAGAAATGTTTTGAATTAAGTTCATGAATCCAGATGGATCTCTATAACAATCCCCAAAGAGAGCACTTTAAGTTGATGATTACTTCTATGTGTAGAAATCTTTATTTATAATTGAATCACTTGTTTATTTTTCAACAAGTTTTTAGTTTTTTTTATATCTAGTTTTCCAAATATTTCAAGAAAGACCACTACAAATGAGCAATATTTTGCACTGTTATACAATTTAAGAAATCAGAAACTGATGACATAGTGCTTTATTTTACTTCTTTATGTTTTTTTTTAAACAAAAATGATTTGCTCTGATTAGGGGGTACTTGAATTAAAAAAATGTTCACGGGGGCACATCACTGAAAAAAGGTTGAGAACTACTGTATTACAGTACTCACTGGTAGCCCAGTGGATCCTCCCAGTGTCATCGCTTTGGCCGTCACCCGGCCACTACAACATGACCACGACATGGAATTACTTTTTCACACCCTGGGTAATTCCTCTAAGTTAGGACTGGGCTTTCATGGGCTGAAACCACAGACATAAGTTTGTTCTGCAAAAACTTTGCAGCTAAGCTCTCCGCAACCATCAGCCACGTCAACAAAATTGCATTTCCCGCCACCATTTTCATTCCACATCACTCACATTAAAGGCTCACCAATGTCATGTAGAGGTGGTTATTGATGTCGAAGATGAAGTTCATTAACAGAGTTTGTCCCCACTGAGCATTGCCTTGCAAAGCTATGTCGGCAACATTAGCAATTATTGCTAAGTGGTTCACAGAGTCCCATTAAATCCTGCTACCACCCGCTATTGTATATTGACATAGCTAACATCAAAGGCTCACCAACATGGAGATGTCTTATTGGTGAGACAGAGGTCCAAAACAAAGTGCATAAACAGTTTTGTATGGTCTGCTTAAAAGGGAACTGAACTTTTTTTTTATGTTGCTTATAATTCACAGTCCAAGACACAGTCCAACACTTATCACTTTCTTTCTTCATACTAATTTGTTGTATCCAGCAAGTACAAGGTGGCTTACAATGAAGCTAGTTGGACTAATCTTATGTGCTTATAAAGCTGGATCTGCTCATTGCTCAACTTCTAAAACTTCTTGCTCATCCTCCTTATTTTCAGGCTCAAAAATGATCATAAAGTCTGCCATGATAAGTTGTTGTAGTTGTTGTTTTTGAAGGAAATGCGAGCGTTGTAATGCAAAAATGTCTGTAAATATTACACGTTAATAAGAGTGTGCATGTTACCACATTACATATACACTAACAGTGTGTATCTTGTTGTAGGTTTTTAGATATTTTTTAGAGAAGCAAATCCCATTACATCCATTATTAGGTGACATTTGCTAACATTTATTTGTGAGTTAGAATGCATAACAAAAGAAAAAAACATGTGTTCTGGTCTTATATATGGATTGAGAACGGTAGGCAAAATTCTCCCACCCAAAGAGTGCAGTTCCCCTTTTAAGGGGCTGTTTGCAACTTCCTCACAGTTACATTTTTTTAACGCAAAACATATGACAAGAACACCATTGGCTATATTATTTTACATTAGTAGTTTTACAGAACACATTTGTTTTAAAATGGTCTATATTTTTCACAATTATTAAGTTTATGCAGTAAGAAAATATTACGTTTCGAAAAACATGATTGGTGTTCACGATAGTCATGTCTCATCCGTACGTACATGCAGGGAGCGCATGCACTTGTGCAAAAACAGTCCAAAAGAAGCAACAATTTGCAATCATGTTGTTGTAGAATATACATTCAATGACAGCTAATGCTAACTATCCAAATTGGTATCATTAGCTAACAACACCTAAATGTACGTGTACGTACGTACTGACTCTATTACGTTCTAGAAGCCATAATAGGGCAGGATATAATGCTTTGAATATATTGGAACGCCAGCACCCTCCAAGCATCTGTACACATGTTGCAAACTGCCGCTTTCAAAGTGCAAGTATAGGGGAAAAAACAAGTTGCCTCTATATTGAAGCAATTGCCATATATATCTGACATATGACACCAAAAGACTTCCAAAGTTTGCAAATAAATAGATATGATCTAAATAGTATCAATCTCAAGGAAATTCCCGAGCCATTTCGAGAGTTAACAAGGAAACCAGTCACGTGATCCGTGACGTAGTGGTAGGAACCACACAACCCTTCCCCATTAACAACAATGCTAATCAAGCAGACTTTGTGAGCGCCAACAATGATTACCGTACTTTGGAAACATTTATGATCCAGAACCTTTCATTTTTGAGCCTGGAAGCAAGGAGGAAGACCAATATGTTTTAGACGCCGGGTAGCACTTTAGCATTAACAGTATTGCTAGGTGCTAAACAGTCATCCATCCATCCATCAATCCATTTTCTACCGCTTGTCCAACAGACATACTAACTGACAGACATACTACATTTATAAAACAAACACTTACTGTAATATTTCCACTCTTGCTGGAATGTTGATTGGCTGGACGCTCACATAATCCTGTTTAGATGAAGAGTTAATAGTAATACTCATGAAGGGGTTAAAAAAAAAAAAAAGTAGCGTCTTTTTGTGTTGTTTTTGCCATCGGGGATGTCAAAGTCGACCAGTCTCTATTGAGTCAACCGGTCTGTATTGACTTCCAGGTTAGAAATGCATAAATTATAATCTAGAATACTACAAGTTTTAGCCTCGTGAAAATAGCAGCTTTAAAAGGGGAGCAAGAAGTGGAATCTTGAACTACTGACCTGTATGCCATTAACACGAGAGAAACATGGCAATCCCAGTCCCGTCAATGTTTAGCCGTGACAATAGCGAACTGTTGTCCCAGTCCCGTCGATGTTTAGCCGTGACAATAGCGAACTGTTGTCCCAAGGTGCAGTTAAAACTCTCCACAAGCCCGTCATTCTGTGGGTGCAGGGGTGTGGTCCGGGTCTTCCGAGAGGCAAGTTTTTCGCACAACGTTACAAAAAGCCTTGACTCAAAGTTTCTGCATTGATCGGTGTGGATGATCTCTTGAGCACCGAACCTGCTGAACATCACCTCCAACACCGCGTCTGCAGTAGTTTTAGCTTCATGATCGGGCAGGCTGTATGCTTCAGGCCACTTTGTAAAGTAGTCCGTTACTGTGAGGATGTAGCGGTTACCTCTTTCTGTGCGAGGGAAGAGCTGATGACATCTATCCCCACCCTCTCCGTTGGACAGCGTAGTGGAATTTTTGACTTTATTGTGATTAATTTATACCACATTTTGTGTTTGTTAAAGTCCGAAAAAGAAGCCTATTTCTGAATCACTGGGAAACAGAATGTAAGGCAAAGTTCAGTTTGTGAGCACGGTGACCATTCTGAGAATTGTTATGACTGTTTGTTATGACTCTTGTGTTGGTGCCAGGAGTGACAAAAACAAAGAGACCTTGTCATATGAAGAAAACATAAAAAGTGAGTGTACCGAGGATCTGCATGATTTGCATGAATCTAGAGCCCCGAGACAACGTTGTCTGTATCATTGGCAAATTAATCCAACCAGTACTTTTGATATTGGGTAAATAAACCTTTTGTACTAAAGCTACTTTGTTGCTGTCTAAGATCTGGAATTTTCCACCACAATGTGGCGCTGCGAGCAGGGTGGTCCAGAAGCTGCGGGTCGAAGCCGATCCGGGTCTTCTCTCAGGCAGACAGAGTTTGCAGGTGCGCATTTAAATGTAAGCAATTTTGCTTAAAGTGTAAAAGCTGTCTGTCTGGAGATGATCGGGATTGGAAAGACTAATTACTGAACCTTGATAAAAAAGATAGGTGTTGCAGGTTCTCCAAAAACAACTTGTGATTGGGTATAATATCTTTGGATTGGGTTGCTTTTTATTGCTGTGGATTTTAAATTGCATGTTTTTATATTTTAGGATTTGATTATAGTTTTATTTGCATGTATTTATATTTTAGAATTTGATTGTATTTAGGATTGTACGTTTTTACATTTTGGAAGTTGATTGTATGTTTAATTGCATGTTTTTACATGATAGAATTTGAATGTCTTTTTTTAATTGCAGGTTTTTACTCCTTGTGGACTTTGCTGGTATTTTAAGACATTGCCCCTTTTAGCTGGTTGCCCCTAACAACCAAAGTGCCCAATTGAACTGCACGGGAAATTGGACGCACCTGAGGAGCATTAGGACTGCACGTTTAAAAGGAGCAACAAGAGAAGGAGTGAGACAGGCAGAAGCAGGGGCGAGAGAGAAGGAAGGATCGACAGAGGGAAACGACAGGCTTGGACGACAGGAGAAAGAGGACGGCAGGATTCGGCAGGTTCTGGCCGGAACGGAGGGGAATCAACAGGCTTTGTCAAGGGCGACCGAGTGAACGCACGCAGGCGGGGAAGGAACCCCCGGACCACGCAGTAGACCCCGCAGGCTACCGGAACGAACACCAAGACGTCCACAACAGGCAGGGGCAGAGGAAACTCTGCCGCCCAAGTAAGTGCCGTACTGTTGTGGATCTGTGGGCTTGCGGGCTCGTGCGTCATACGCTGGCTGTGTGGTTCTGTGGACAGGGGGCGATTTGGACCCAGAGACCTGCGGAGACCCCCGGAGCGACCAAGAGGCGGAGCGGGACGGGTAGGTCGTAGGTCCCGCAAGTGACCGAGACTGGCGAGGAGAGTGGGCGTGTCCCAACACTTTGACGCGGAACTACAGCAACGGCAGGGGAAACCCTGCCTTGTGTGTAAGTGTGACGTCAGCCCGGATAACGTCGCAGTTTTTTTGTTGATTTTATCTCCGTGGCCTGCCTCCCTTTTTAATTTTTGTGCAGGAGGATGCCGTGGAAGGGGGCGGAGCCAAGATACCCACACGCCTGTTGGCCCCTCGCCCATCACCTATGTACCATCTGGTATTTTAGCATCAACAACCTGACTGTTTTTATTGTATTTTAATAAATTGTGAACCGGTTAATCATCTTTCCTTATTTTAGAAAGCTGCTCTCACTACATTGGATTCTTAATATTTATATTAACAATTTGTATTGGTTTTAAGCTCAACTGTATTAGATTTTAATATTTTTAGCACTCGGGACCATTACAGGAGTACCAACCAAATTGTGGGCAAAACATGATACTGATGTGGGAATGATTAAATCAGCTCAACCCGTGGACTTCAAGTTAAAACCAGGGTGTAGACCACCTTGGAAACCCCAATATCCTCTTAAGCCAAGGGCGTCCACAACAGGCAGGGGCGGGACGGGTAGGTCGTAGGTCCCTGAGGCGGGAATTAAGGAAACTATAACAGGTCTGTTGGAGGCTGGAGTGTTGTTGGTTGAGTCGAACCCATGCAGTAACACACCATTTTTACCAGTGCTAAAAGCAGACAAAAGTCAACATCGGTTGGTACATGATTTGCGCGCATTGAACGAGGTGATTGAGGACTATCCAGCTAATGTTCCAAATCCACACACATTGTTGACAAATGTTCCGTCTGAGGCTACGTGCTTCACAGTAATCGATTTATGTTCTGCATTTTTCAGTGTGCCACTAAGTCCAGCTAGTAGGCATTTGTTTGCATTTACGTATAGAAACCAGTCCTATACGTACTCACGTCTCCCTCAGGGTTTCAAACCCAGCCCTCACGTTTTCAACAAAGTATTAAAAGAAGACATGGCTGACTTGATTGGCAAAATCACCAGCACAGATATCCAATATGTGGATGACATCATTTTGTGTGCGCCAGACTTGGAAACCTGCCACAATGACTCTAAGACACTGTTAAATATGCTTGCTGAAAAAGGCCACAAGGCTTCACTGAAAAAGCTCCAGTACTGTATAGATCAGGTAGAGTATTTGGGTAGATTAATCGAGGGGACGCGAGCAGTCTCCCCCGCACAGCTGGAGGCCGTGTCAAAAGCCCCTCGGCCTACCACTGTGAAAGAAATTATGACATTTTTGGGAATGACGGGATACTGTTCTGACAAATATTCTGTTATCGTCCAACCCCTGAGAAACATGATAAGAGAAAAAGGAGCTGAACATTTGCGAAGTAAACTAATTGGACTTCAGAGGGGCACATTGCATTTGAATCCATAAAAACATTGCTACAACAGGCACCGGTTTTGACTCTGCCAGACTATGAGAAACCGTTCCAACTGTTTGTGTCATGTCGCCAGGGTCATGCAGTAGGAATGTTAGGCCAGAAAACAGTTGTAGGTTCTTGTGCTCAGCCAATACCCTATTACTCTGTTGCACTAACACCAGTGGAGCTCGGGTTGCCAGAGTGTTATCGACACCTGGCTGCGGCTCACCTACTATATGAAAAAGCATCATCCCTAACAATGGGGTATCGCATAGAAATTTTGTCACATCACAAACTGATAAACTTGATTGAGAGAGGGAAATTTGTTTTGACTGCACAGCGGTTGACTGAATACCATCGATTACTTGAGTATCCAGATGTGACGATGCACATCTGCAGAGTAAAAAATCCTGCGGATAACATCCCACTTCCGTTCGACGGAAAACCACATGACTGTGTGGCTGAGGCAGAGAGATATGCCAAACTGCGATCTGACCTTAGCGCCACCCCTTTGGAGTCAAACGACATGACATTGTTTGTGGACGGCTCGTGCTACAAAGATGGGGAGGCCCTCAGGTCAGGGTTTGCAGTAATTGAATGGAAGAATGGTGAAGCTGGGATTGTGAAAATGCAAGAGAGTGTGCAGCCATGTTCAAGCCAGCTGGCAGAAGTAAAGAGGTTGACAAGTGCATGTGATCATGCGGAGGACAGAAATGTGAATGTGTATACTGATTCAGCATGCGCACATGGGGTGTGTCATGTGTTTGGTGCTGCGTGGAAGGGTAGAGGCTTCAGAAAGACTGACGGCTCTCCCATCCAACACTGTCACCAGATCATGAAGTTGCGGACAGCAATGATGAAGCCAAAGACTTTAGCCATCATAAAATGTGCTGCACATCAGAATGGTGGATCATGGATAACCAAAGGAAATGCAGCAGCAGACAAAGCAGCAAAACGAGCAGCATCAGTGAGTCATAAATCCACCATAATGAATCATGCTGTGGACATTGAGGAAAAAATGACCAGCAAAGATTTGATACTGCTACAAGAAGGAGCCTCAGAAGCAGAACACCAACTCTGGCCTCAGAGAGGAGCATCTAAAGATGGGGAAGGACTATGGAGGAACCATCAGGGATTCTTTGTGGCTCCCAGTGAACTTTTACCCTTGCTGATCAACGAGGTTCATGGGGTAAGCCATGAGTCAAGAGGTGAAGTGTTGAGAAAAATCCGCCAGTGGAATTTTTGGGCCCCAAAATTACAGCAGCATGTTGATGGCGTAATTTGAAGATGTGAAATATGCCTAAAGAGTAACATTCGAAGAGGTACATTGCCTCCTGCTGGACACATTCCAAAACCTGAAGGACCGTTTATGCACTTGGTCATGGACTATGTGGACATGATATGACCAGTGCAAGGCAAAAGGTACATGTTGGTGGTAATTGACAGATTCAGCAGATGGGTTGAAGCCATGCCCTCTAAAAGCAGAAATGCGGAGACTGTGGCTAAATTTTTGTGTCGGAAAATCGTTCCAAGATTCGGTATCCCAATCAGGATAAGTTCAGATAATGGGAAAAAGTTTGTGGACAAAACTGTAAAGTGTATGCTGCAAAAGTTGGGGATTAAACAGCGGTTTGGATGTGTGTACAATCCACAGGGACAGAGTGTGGTTGAGAGAGTGAATGGTGTCCTAAAAACAAACTGCTTAAAATGTGCATGCAGACAGGGTTAAACTGGGTAGATGCATTGCCACTAGCGCTTATGGCCTACAAGAAGTAGTGCACATAGGGATCTAAAAATCACACCACATGAGGCTTTAACTGGCCGGCCGATGCCATCACCTATACACAAAACCGCCAAGGGTCCATCACTTGATATATTGACAAATGACATGAAATCTTATGTGAAACAAATGTCTAACATCCACAGGAGTATCTCTACACGTTTCATTTCCCTACAGGCAGAGGGAGAACGAGAGGATGGTCCGCTGACAGTGAAACCAGGTAACCTGGTATACGTGAAACTGTTCAGGAGGAGGTGGAACATCCCTCGGCGAGAAGGGCCATACAAGGTTATGAGAGCAACGCCCACTACAGTACAGGTAAAAGGTTATCCTACGTGGTATCATCTAAACCACTGTGTGAAGGCTCCAGAGGGCATCCTTGCAGAGGAAAAGACGGAAAATGATGACAGCCAGGGAAAAGATACCCTGGAAGGGGGGGATGATCCTCTTTTTCCTCCTATGTCTGGACATGATGGGGATGACACCAATACAGCGGAGTTCCCAGTTATTCACTTCCCCTGAGGATGCCAGCAATAAGGTCAGAGAGAGTGAGAGAGTTAGGAGAGAGACCAGGGCTCCAGAGGATTGCATAGTGACTCTCGCTGCAGAACCTCCAATCGCCGTGACTGCTACAACTGCTGTTTATAGTACACTCACTAGAAAAGAGAAAAGGCAAAGGAGAGCAATGGGGGGAAGCAGGGTAAAAGAGGTTGGTGTTAATCAGCTTAAGGAGAAGGATGAAGAGATGTGTACAGAGACTAGACTAGGTAAAAATGGGTGGTATAAGTGGGTTCAGTATGCTGGCCAGGTTAATAGTAAGACAGACTGTTACATTTGTACCAAGGCCAAAGTTGAACGTTTGTTTGTGACAAACATGGTTTATAGCTGGGAGAAGTGTGCTGAAGAGGCTGCCAGAGAGAGAGGGAGTGTCCGATCATGGTGTAAGGCAGACTGTTTGCTGTTTCTAGGGACGCCCAAATATTTGGAGTATAAAATATACAACAGTATAGGGAAAACAAATGAACAATGTTGTAAGGAGTCAGATGAAAGAATAAGTATTAGTAATGCTGAATTGGGTATGCTAAGGGGAATGCCTCTGATAGCTGTAGGACTGTTTGAGTGTGTGGAAAAAACTGGGAGTGCGCATGTGGGAAGAGTGAAAGATGTGACATGCAGCTATAAATGTGGAGAGTAGATGGTAATTGTACTAAGGCAAACTTACAAAAGGCTACTCTACTCAGGGGGGCCTCAATAGATAGATAGATGGATAGATAGTACTTTATTGATTCCTTCAGGAGAGTTCCTTCAGGAAAATTAAAATTCCAGCAGCAGTGTACAGAGTTGAGATCAATTTAAATAAAAGTAAAAAGTAAATAATGGGGGTTTAAATGGAAACAAAATAGAGAAATATTACAATAAGAATAAAATCTAAAAAGCAACAATGGGAATAAAAATATAACAGTAAAATAAGAATATAAAAAGACAAAGTAGGCAGTAGTGACCATGTTATGAAAAAGTATTGCACTGTTATTGTTTTGCATTCCCGGTCATCCTAGTACCCCCCGCCCTCTGCCCCAGAGAGGAGTTGTACAGTCTAATGGTGTGTGGGACAAAGGAGTTTTTGAGTCTATTAGTCCTGCACTTGGGATGAAGCAGTCTAGCACTGAACAGGCTCCTCTGGCTACTGATAACGCTATTC
Organism: Nerophis ophidion; assembly: GCF_033978795.1. NCBI lineage: Eukaryota > Metazoa > Chordata > Actinopteri > Syngnathiformes > Syngnathidae > Nerophis > Nerophis ophidion. The sequence goes on along the minus strand of NW_026907263.1, from coordinate 36,868 downwards.
AGAGGGTGACTGGCATCATCCAGGATGCTTACTAGTTTGTCAACAGTCCTCTTCTCTGCCACCGTCACCAGTGTGTCCAGTTTCATTCCGATTGTAGAACCGGCCCGCCTGATCAGTTTCTCGAGTCTGGAGCTGTCCTTCTTAGATGTACTGCCCCCCCCCTGCACACTACCATGTAGAACAGAACACTGGCAACCACAGACTGGTAGTACATCCACAGGAGTTTTTTGCAGATGTTGAAGGAGTGCAGTCTCCTGAGGAAGTACAGCCTGCTCTCTCCTTTCTGGTACTGGTGGTCCGTGTTAACAGTCCAGTCCAGCTTATTGTTCACCCAAACCCCAAGGTACTTGAATGAGTCCACGGTCTGTACCTCAACTCCCTCGATCACAATAGGTTGTGACCGTGGACTCGACCTCTCAGAGTCAATGACCAGCTCCTTGGTCTTTGATGGATTGAGCTCCAAGAGGTTTGTGTGGCACCAGACAACAAAGTACCTCACCAGATTCTGAAACTCCTCCTCTCTGCCGTCCCTGATGCACCCAACGATGGCTGTGTCATCCGCGTACTTCTGGATGTGACACAGCTCTGAGTTGTAGCAGAAGTCAGCTGTGCACAGGGTGAAGAGAAGAGGGGCCAGCATCGTTCCCTGCGGTGCTCCGATGCTGCTGATCACAGTGTCGGACGTGATGTCCTTCAGTCTGACGTACTGTGGCCTGTTGGTGAGGTAGTTTGAAATCCAGGCAACCAGGCAGGGGTCCACTCGCATTTTGTAGAGCTTGTCCTGAAGGAGGCGGGGCTGGATGGTATTAAAGGCACTCGAGAAGTCCAGGAACAGGATCCTCACAGTGCCATTTCCCTTATCCAGGTGTGAGTGGGCTCCATGCAGCAGGTAAAGGATAGCATCCTCCACACCAACGCCTGCCTGGTACGCAAACTGCAGGCTGTCCTGGGCATGTTGCACCTGTGGTCTGAGGAGGCTGAGAAAGAGCCGCTCCAATGTCTTCATTAGATGAGAGGTGAGCGCCACTGGTCTGTAGTTGTTCAGATCACTGGGACAGTTCTTTTTGGGAACTGGAACAATGCATGACGTCTTCCAGAAGGTGGGCACTCTTCCCTGCTGCAGGCTGAGGTTAAAGATCCTTTGAAGTGGTTCACCCAGTTCTGCACCACAGGTCTTCAGGAGTCGGGGGGCACAGTTTGTCTGGGCCTGCTGCTTTCCTTGGCTGTAGCTTCCTCAGTTGACCTCTGACCTGGTCCGCAGAGATGACTAATGTCTGCGTAGAGGTGGTGGAGGGGGGTTCTGCCATGGCTGGGAGGGAGGTTTGTTGAGGGGAGCAGAAGAGGGGGTGGCTGTGATGGGGAGTGGGGGATGGAGAGGACACGGGCTGGTTAAACCGGTTGAAGAAGTTATTCATCTCATTGGCCCTCTCTATTGTCCCCACAACAGCTCTGGTCTTTGTCTTGTGGCCTGTGATGGTTTTCACACCTTCCCAGACCTCCCTCATGTTGTTCTGCTGCAGCTTCTGCTCCAGCTTCTTCCTGTAGCTGTCCTTAGCCTCCCTCACGCGTCGTTTCACCTCCCGCTGTGCTGCTCTCATTGCCTCCCTGTCTCCACTCCTGAATGCAGCTTTCTTTTTGTTGAGGACAGCTTTAACTTCTTGTGTTACCCAGGGTTTGTTATTAGGGTAGCACCGAACAGTCTTAGCAGGGCAGATCATGTCCACGCAGAAGTTGAGGTAATCCAATAACACCAGCCTTTGTGCCAGGATGCCCTTATCATGAGCAAACGGTAGCTCTGGCTGATCATTTTTGGTGGTGTGGAGAACAGCGGCTGTTTCCTGTTCTTTCTGTTGGTTGGGCAGGAAGATGTGCCAGGGTGCAGGTGGTGCAGGAAGTAGTTGTGTTGCCTGCTGATGGTGGCAACAGCAACAGTGTGTATAGGGTGAAGAGATAATATGCTCCAGATGGTAGGATATATCTAGATGCAATCGGTCAGCCTAGAGGTACTCCAGATACAGTGCTGTGGCATGGCAGAACAGACACGCGCTGGATTGGTTTTTGGCTGAGAAAGGTGGGGTTTGTGCACTCATTGGTGAGTATTGCTGCACATATATTCCAGGGCACACAGCTCCAGAGGGGGCATTTACCAAGGCTATGAGAAAACTCAAGACTTTCAGGACATAGGTGGAGGAAAATGCAGGAAAAGATAATGGTCCTGGTTGGTTGAGTTGGTTTGAAAAATGTATGATAGGATGGAGACAGGATTTAGTAAAGCTAGGAGTGATAGCCCTAGGTTTTATTATGATGATGGTTTTCCTACCCTTTTGTTGTGTCCCAGTAATGAAGTCATTGTTAGTCAGGAGAGTAGAGAGGCAGATGGTTGCTTTGACTATTAACCCATGCATGATCCCAGTCATGTACCCAATGCCTGACGTAGAGGAGTCTGGAGAGGAGAGAGACCACCCTTCCAGTGATGACGAGGACGAATGAGGTACCCAGGGACTACAGATGGAAAGTAGCTATTTAAATATCGGTTTGTGAACAATGTTTCAGTGCATTGTCCTATCATATAAAGACTAAATTAAAGAAACTACTTAGTGAATTATTGAGGCCACAATAATTCACTATGTGTTCTAAAATATCAAATTACTATTGCAAAAGCAAACATTGACCTCAAACATGACCTGTCCTCCGCCTCTGCTTTTGTTCCATTTGACTATCAGCTGCCTTTTTTGTTTTTCTTGGATGTTTCTGAAAGTACTACTACTATTACGTCTACTACTACTACCACTACTACTATTACTATTGCTACTGCAACTAACACTGTCCCTGTTTCAGGGACAGAGGGGGGAGGAGGTGAAATTGGACTGTGTCAGGTTTGAGTGCGTCAAGGTTTTTATTAATGAATAATTACAGCGGTTGGCAGAAACAACCCCAACCTCAGAGGATGCCAATTCAGTAATTAAATGTTCTGTAAATGGTCTAATCAAAAATATTAGGTTAAACAACGGCAACCATTTTAAAAATAAAAACTTAGTAAGCCTTGGTCGAAAAGGCTCGTGGACTAGAAAATAGGTTCATCCTCAGTCCCAAGGTAATGTTAAAAAGGATTAATAAGAACATCAAAACAAATTGGCAAAAATCTGTGCACAGATCAAATTGAATTTAATCGACCAGTTGCCATTAGCGTTAATTATCATTTGAATGTCCCTGAATACAACTGTTTTTGCGCTTTTGAATTTTTCACCCTGTACGCTACATACAGAACGGCCCTTCCCAGGACATAACTGCCAACATTGTGTCTCTTCCAAGGAGATTCACAGGCGTTTGGTCAGATATTAATACAGGCAGTTCAATTCTTTTTCCTTGAAACTGTAGGGGGACTGGCTCAGAAGTCGATATCAGCTGCTTAGTCCCTGAGAATCCAACTATTCGAACATATTGTCCTGATCTTGGGAGGTTTTTCGAGTCAGCCTGGCCCACACAGGTATCCGCCATCATCTTTACCGGCCTTCCCGCTAGTTGAACCTGCAGCATTGGTTCCTCATCAGGGCGTGATGTAACAGCCAGCTGATGACCTCCCTCTGAATCCCCAAGGCACCCCTAGTAGCCAGTAGGCGGCCCCTGCCAGGGGTTCACTGGCCCTTGGACACTTCTGCCTCTCAAGCGCAGGCCCTGGATGTTTTGTTCGAACCTGGGCATTGTCATCTGACCAGGGGGAAATCTGCAGTTATATTGCATGTGGCTATACCTTCCACAGTTGAAGCATTTTTTTTTTCCCACCTTAGATTACCCATCCTCTCTTCTGTCATTCCTCTTCCCATCACTGGACCTCCTCCCCAGCTCTGTATATATTACCTGGGGACAGTTATAGGTGCAGATACTGGAGCAGATGTTGTTGGACCCACTGGTGACATGACCGCTTGCATCTTTCTCTTCCCCTCAGTCAGTTGTTGCAGTGTCAGTTTTCTCACAGCTTCTTCATCAGCCTGTTTCTGTTGGAAGATTTTGGCTGGGTTCTTTGTTACCGCACCCACCACATGATCTGTAAACTGTCCGAATGTCATGCTATACAATCCCACAGCATCATTCAGTCTGCTTTTAGCTGCCTGCGGTAGTCCATTGGCTATCATCTTCCTGAGAGCCACAGTGTGAACGGCATCTTGGTCTGGCTGTGCACCTGATTATAGTAATTGATCCACTCTTTTCTGGTGTTGTGCACTTAAGCCTGTGGGCTCTCATCATCTTTGATGGGTTTGGCAGCGAGGGTCGTAGAGGAATTTTCACCCCACATAACAACATTGGGGTTTTCGCCTCTATCTGTGGTATGAATTTGAAGTAAGTGGCCTAGGTCAGAAATCGGTATGGTCCAGGGTTCCAGAACTCTGGAAGGGGGGTATGTAGTGGAATTTCTGACTTTATTGTGATTAATTTATACCATATTTTTTGTTTGTTAAAGTCCGAAAAAGAAGCCTATTTCTGAATCAACGGTAAACAAAATGTAAGGCAAAGTTCAGTTTGTGAGCACGGTGACCATTCTGAGAATTGTTATGACTGTTTGTTATGACTCTTGTGTTAATGCTAGGAGTGTCAAAAACAAAGAGACCGTGACATATGAAGAAAACATAAAAAGCGAGTGTACCGATGATCTGCATGATTTGCATGAATCTAGAGCGCCGAGACAACGTTGTCTGTTTCATTGGCAAATTAATCCAACCAGTACTTTTGGTGTTGGGTAAATAAACCTTTTGTACTAAAGCCACTTTGTTGCTGTCTAAAATCTGGAATTTTCCACCACAACAGCTCACAGGGAATTGCTTTAGCTGTGTATGTGATCTGCCTACAGGGCTCTTCTTTGCCACGTAGCTTGGCCACTCCTCCACAGCACACACCTTCTCAGGTACGGTGCCCACCCCGCCTCCTCCAACTCTGTGTCCCAGGAACGTGACCTCCCGTCTCAAAAAGCAGCACTTCTGGGGGTGTATTTTAAGCCTGCTGCCTTCATCCGCTCCAACACACATTGGAGGAGTTGGTTCAGTTTACAGAAAAGACATTAAAACAACCTCCATCTCCATTCCTGACGTTCCCTCATTTCAACACACTGCCTTCAAACTCCCTGGTCCCACTCCTCTAATCACAGCTGTCATTTAGCCAAGTCAAACCCCTCCTTTCTTTCCGATTTTTCCAATTTTCTGACCCAGCTTTGTGTCATCTCACCATCTGTTCTCCTCCTGGGTGATTTCAATTTTCACATCAACGACACAAATACTAAACCTGCATTTGAATTCCTGGATCTACTACACTGTCTCAACTTCACACAATATGTCAATTTCCCCACTCACACCCGTGGTCACACTCTAGATATCGTCTGCTCCTCTGGCCTCACCTTTCCAGTCTTAACATCAACATCTCAGACCACCTGGCTATAATTTTGGACATCAACATCCCTATCCGTCTCCCAAAGACTCACGCAAAATATCCTTCCGTAATATCAAATCCATCTCCCCCTCTGCTTTTGTCAGCCTCCCTCACCACCATGATATCTGCCTCTGCTCCCCTGTTAGCTGACAACCCCTTTGACCTGGTGAACTTCTACAATCACACACTCTCCTCCTGTTTTGACCAGTTAGCTCCCATCAAAACCAAAACCGTCACTTTCAGACACTCAGTACCCTGGTACACCCCTGAACTCCATTTAATGAAATCCCGCAAACGCCAACTGGAAAGACTATACAAGAAAAATGGTTTAACACTAGAACTCCCGGAGAGCAGCCATTTGGATTTTTCTACCTATAAAACCCACAGGTCAGCCGATTGACTGGAAGGCCCTTCTTTTATTATGTAAACGGCTGCAGTCACATGAGCCATTATGGCCACATTGGTCATTAGCATGGTACTGCCTCCTGAGTTGAGTTGAGTTTAGTCTGAGTTTATTTGGAACATGCAAGCATACAACATGATACATCACAATTTCCAGTTTCTCTTTTCAACATGTTCGAAAAGGAGTAGGAAGAAGCAGAGCTTTTTTAATCTTACCCCTTTTCTTTTACATAACAGTTGCTAAAACTTTTGTACACTTCCTGTTCTCAATGTATTCAGAATAGACTCTATTGATAATAAAAATAAATAAATAAATAAATAATTGGTGAAGTAAGTTTTAGTCCATACGATGAGATAAGTAAGATTATTTTGAGAATGAAAGAATGAATGGGTGAATAAATTCAGAATGTTTATCATGGTTCTTCTTTTTTGTACTTTGTGAACACTCGAAGTTTGAAGAGTTTCTTGAAGTGGATCATATTAGTACATTGTTTGATTGCTTTGCTTAATCCATTCCATAATTTAATTCCACATACTGATATGCTGAAGGTCCTAAGTGTTGTACGTGCGTACAAATGTTTTAAATTGCATTTTTCTCTAAGATTATATTTCTCCTCTTTTGTTGTGAAGAATTGTTGTATATTCTTGGGAAGTTTGCTTTGTGTATAATTTTAGCTGTTTGCAATTTCACTATATCGTGGAATTTCAGTATCTTTGATTCAATAAATCAAGGGTTTGTATGTTCTCTATATCCAACATTATGTATTATTCTAACTGATCTTTTTTGTAACACTGTTAGTGAATGAAGTGTTCTTTTGTAATTATTTCCCCATATTTCTACACAGTAACTCAGATATGGTAACACTAGTGAGCAGTAGAGAATATGAAGAGATTTTTGGTGTAGAACATATTTGGCTTTATTCATTATTGACGTGTTTCTTGCTACTATATGTTGTATTTTTACATGAGATTTCCAGTTCAATTCATCATCAATCATTATACCTACAAATTTGATATAATTTACTCTTTAAATTTCTATTCCGTCTATTTGTATTTGTGTTTGACATTCTCTTCTACTGTTACAATTTGGCATTATTTTAGTTTTACTGAGATTCAATGATAGTCTGTTTTTGTCAAACCATTTTTTTAATTTGTTAATTTATTTTGTTATTATTTGTATTATCTTCTGTGTGTTCTCTCCTGAACAAAACGCTGTTGTATCATCCGCAAATAATACTAATGGTAAATCTCTTGTAACTTTACAAATGTCATTTATATAGAGATTGAATAGTTTAGGTCCTAGTATTGATCCCTGAGGTACACCACAGGATATATTTACCAGTGTAGAAGTGTGTTCGCCTAGCTTCACGTATTGTTTCCTGTTCGTTAGATAACTTCTTATCCAGATTAAGACTAACCCTCTGATCCCATATCGTTCTAGTTTTTTGATTAAAATATTGTGATTGATTGTGTCAAATTCTTTAGTTAGCTCCATAAACACTGCTGCCGCACATCGTTAGCAATGGATCATTAGTCATTTTTGCGAGGGCTGTCTCCGTAGAGTGATTTGCCCTGAAACCGGATTGAAAGGTTTCACTTAGATTGTTAGACGCTAAGTGTTCATTTAGCTGGTCTGCAACAATTTTTTCGAGAATTTTCTAAATAAAGGGAAGTTGAGTCTGTAGTTTACCATGAGGTCAGGATTGAGGTTAGGTCTTTTAAGGAGAGGATGAATTACCCACTTTTTTGAATGCTAGGGGAACAGTGAAACAACTGCACTTCCTCCACTGCCCCTCTGTCACAACGTGTCCCCCAGGGTTCGGTGCTTGGTCCATTTCTCTTCATCCTGTACATGCTCCCCCTCCGCCGACATCACCTCCAATTCCACTGCTACGCTGACGATGACCAGCTATAGATCTACACAAAATCCATCTCCTCCATAACTCTCTCCACCCTGACCAACTGCCTCACTGAAATCAAATCGTGGAAGCACTCCAGCTTCCTCAAACTCAACTGCGACAAATCTGACATGCTCATCATCAGCCCCAAATCCCTCACCAAAACTGCTCACAACTTCTACCTCTCTGTCGACAATTCCACATCCACACACATCCGTAACCTCGGAGTCATTTTGGACAATAACCTTTCTTTTGTAGAACATGTCAATCACATTACAAGAACTGATTTCTTCCACCTTAAAAATATTGTCCATCTCCATACATCCCTCTCCTTCTCTGATGCTGAAATCCTGATCCATGCCTTCATTCCCTCCAGACTTGATTGCTGCAACAGCATCCTCTATGTTTCATCTTGCAAAATTCTCAATAAACTCCAATACAATCAAATTTCTGACATCTGCTTGCTCACCCACACCCGTTCCAGTGAGCACATCACCCCAGTCCTTCAGAAACTCCACTGTCTCCCCATTCTTCACCAGATCCACTTTAAAATCCTCCTCCTCACCCACAAAGCCCTTCACAACCAGGCCCCCTGCTACCTCACCAACCTGCTTCACCACAATACCCCTTACGCAGCCTCGGCTCTTCTGATGCAAACCTCCTCTCCCCACCACTCAGAACCAAGCTCCGGACCTGCGGTGATAGAGCCTTCTCCATCGCTGCTCCCACCCTCTTGAACTCTCTTCCCAAACCCGTCTGCAACTGCTCAGAAATTCCTACCTTCAAAAGCCATCTCAAAATACACCTCTTTAGATCTGCTTTTAACCAGTGATGTAATGTCCTGTCTTGTAAATGTCCTGTATTAAGTATTTTACAATGTACTGCTTTAATATTTCCGGCATTTTATATTATTACTTTGAACTGTTTTATATTTAAATGTTTTATCCTGTAAAGCGTATTTAAGTACTCTGAAAAGCTTTATACCAAATAAAATGTACTATCATTATTACGAGGAAAGGGGTAGGAGTCTTTTTTCGTCACCTTGTTCAAGGATCTGAAGTCGACACAGAAGCCTCACTCATTCACCTCCTTCTTTGGGACCATTACAAGGGGCGATGCCCAGGGAACATAAAGGACTCAATAAGTACAGCACGTTGCATCTCTTGTAGGACCTTATCAGCTGCGGCCTGACGGGCCAGTGGAAGCCGTCTAGTTCTCATCCTGATTGGGTGGGTGTCCCCTGTTTCAATAAAATGATGGATGAGGTCTGTCTGGCCGACATCATCTTCAGAGAGCGAAAAACAGTGCTTGTAATCTAGCAAGAGTTGCCACAGCTGCTCTTGTTCACTCTGGGTCAATACATCCCAGTTTTTCCTCCAGACCTTTCTCACAACCGCAATTCTTTCCCCATTGTCGCGTGGTACATCATTCATAACAGGGATCTGCAGCATAGCCATCTGTGGAAAAGTAGCAGGATCGTCAACCGGGTTGACTGTCTTTTTTGCCGCTAATGTAACGATGTGGCCAACAGAACAACTTGAATGAGGGGGTTGTCAGCACATCTGGATAACATGCCCATCTGGGAAGGTGAGGGTAGCCCACGTGGCGTTGATGACACAGTCCAGTGCTCCAAGCAGATCCACCCCAAGAATGCAGTCTTCAAAATTAGCAACCCACACCCGGTACTGATAAGATGTGTTCCCCACCCCCAGAGTCACCGCAACTTCCCCGACCATTGGAGTCTTCTCTCCGGTGACTGTCTGAAGCTTTACAAGGGTGGCCAAAATGGCAACCCACCCTGGCACCACCCCTGGCTTTATTATTGTTGCAGAGGAACCTGTGTCCACTAATGCCGTACAACAGTCATAGGAGTGTACCAACAGTTCCCTACCCAGGTTTGTCCAATTACCACGAGGTGTTCTGGCTGGCGATCTTTTCCGCCCACTGCCTGTACCACCCTCTGTTGAACAACCTGTACTGTGTCCTCCATGGGGTGATGTTGGGGCATATTCTTAGGGGCCAGTATTTTCCCATCTATACGGCCCCTTCCCCATTTCACTTATTGACTGGGGTATGTGGGCAATCACGGAGAAAGTGTCTGGCCTCCCTACAGCTCCAACATGTCTTAACACGCTGTATTGAGCATCGATCGTCAAGTAGGGTGGCTGTCCAAACCAACTGGGTCAGCGACTTCATCCACGCCTGGTCCCCCGGCAACAGGTCTGCCCCCTTTTGTTCTTTCACCCGAGGTGTATCACCAAGCACAACTCTTTTGAGCACTGGTGCGCAGCATCTCTCTCTCTGTAGCCAGCTCAAGGCCTGCCTCCTTCCTGAAGCTTCTTTTTGGAACTACCTCGGGTTGAAAAATGTTCCCAAGAAGAATGTTGTCGATTTAAGTACTGGAAGTGGGGGGGAACCAGGAGTGTCTGAAGAAGTAAGTCAGCTGGAGAAGTGATCGCAAGCTAGCTCCCCCTGGATGGCTGCAGGCATGTGAGCATAGGTGCGATGGATCAATCCCTCGATGTCGTTAGCCTGGTCCCTTAGTGCCTCTCCTGGTAGCCGCTGACGACTGCAGAGCTTTTAGTACAATAGGCTATCTGCTGAGCTCAGTCCAAATCTCTTCTTCAAGAGCTCCATAATCACTTCTCTGCTGGGCTTAGTAGCAGCAGGCTCGACAAGCCATCCCCAGTGAGGCACATTGCAAGCTGAAGGGACATTTCTTCTGGAGACCATCTTCTATCCTGTCAAATTGGGCATAAAATTCCTCCCAGTTCGCCTTGCCATCAAACCTGGGAGTGTTTATTGAGGGCAGAATTCCCCCATGCCAAGCAGCATGCGCTGCACCAGTCGACCCTGCCTCTCGCCTTCCTCTCTCGCTCTCTCTCTCTTTGCGGCGAGCTCCTCACATCCGGAATTCACACAGACATCTGCAGTCGCTGCCGGCACCTTAAGTCCCTACTCAATGTTCTTCACCTACCGTTCAATCTTGACAAAGTCGCCAGGAAACATCGTGGTACGTACCTCCAGAGGACGTAGCAGGCTGAACACACAAGCAGTGGCAGTATGGGCAACGTTTTACTTCTGACACCAATTGTAGCGTCCAGACGAAGTGCACACAAGTCTGACTCTCTTTTTAAACTTTTATTGAGCAATTTATATTAATACAGTTCAACTTATCCCGTTCCTTCCACATGCACGTCAATCCTCACTCCAACAGAGAAGGCTTCCTCCTTCTTCACCAATCACCTTACAGGCGTGGTACGTTCACAACAATGGGAATTCTGAATATCACTCACTCAAGAACACAACATCAACCTCAGCGGGTTGTTACAGTATAAAGTCAACTGGTTTTTCCACTCTACTTGTAATTTAATATACTGTAGGCCAGAAATTGTAAAATATGCATACAAAAATTAAATATGAACTTTCAATACAATGAAGCCACAATATATGAAACACAAGGGACACCAGTACTTGCTAAATTCCTGTTAATATATGAATGATTATTTCTGTTAACGTGCTTCCAGCTACACTTCATTAGTTTTTTGGTTTTATTTTACAAACTTTACAAAACACTTATTTCTGTTTGTTTCAAGCTAGCTAAGCGGCTATCTTAGTTGATAGCATGTCTTCCTGTTTCATCTTACGCTGTTTCAGTCATCCAGCGAATAATATACTTATAATAAATGTACATTATTTATTAAATGTATGATTATTAACTTATGGAGCGGCTCCCAACTGACTATGGAAGTACACAGTTAGCTGCTAGCCGGGGCACCAAAAATTAACAAAGTACAAATCAGAGGGGATTGGCTTTTGTGATCGGCACTAAATGGCATTAATTGGCATATATATACAAAACCCAACACCAGTGAAGTTGTCCTGTTGTATACATCGTAAATAAAAACAGATTAAAATAATTTGCAATTCCTTTTCAACCTATATTCAATTGAATAGACTGCAAATACAAGATAAAACGTTGTTTTTTGCAAATATTAGCTCATTTGGAATTTGACGCCTACCACATGTTTCAAAAAAGCTGGCACAGATGGCAAACAAGACTGACAAAAGTTGAGGAATGCTCATCAAACACTTATTTGTAATATCCCACTGATGAACAGGCTAATTGGGAACAGGTGGGTGCCATGATTGGGTATAAAAGCAGCTTCCATGAAATGTTCAGTCATTCACAAACAAGGATGGGACGAGGGTCACCATTTTGTGAACAAATGCGTGAGCAAATTGTCGAATGGTTTAAAAACAACATTTCTCAATAAGGTATTGCAAGGAATTTAGGAATTTTACCCATCTATGGTCTGTAATATCATCAAAAGGGTCAGAGAATTGGAAGAATCACTGCACGCTAGCAGCAAGGCCGAAAACCCGTGATCCCTCAAGCGGTACTGCGTCAAAAACCGACATCAGTGTGGGCTCAGGAACACTTCAAAAAACCACTGTCAATAACTACAGTTAGTGCAAGTTAACACTCTACTATGCCATGGGAAAACCATTTATCGACAACACCCAGACACGCCGCCGGCTTCGCTGGGCCCAAATTCATCCAAGATGGATATTGCAAAGTGTAAAACTGTTCTGTGCTTTGATGAGTCCACATTTCAAATTGTTTTAGGAAACTGTGGACGTTGTGTCCTCCGGAACAAAGAGGAAAAGAACCATCCAAATTGTTATACATCAAAGTTGAAAATTCACTATCTGTGATGGTATGGGGGTGTATGGGGACGGCGTGGCGCAGTGGGGAGAGTGGCCGTGCGCAACCCGAGCGTCCCTGGTTCAATTCCCACCTAGTACCAACCTCGTCACGTCCGTTGTGTCCTGAGCAAGACACTTCACCCTTGCTCCTGATGGGTGCTGGTTGGCGCCTTGCATGGCAGCTCCCTCCATCAGTGTGTGAATGTGTGTGTGAATGGGTAAATGTGGAAGTAGTGTCAAAGCGCTTTGAGTACCTTGAAGGTAGAAAAGCGCTATACAAGTACAACCCATTTATCATTTATTAGTGCCCAAGGCATGGGTAAATTGCACACCTGTGAAGGCACCATTAATGCTGAAAGGTACATACAGGTCTTGCCATCAAAGCAACGTTATCATGGACGCCCCTGCCTATTTCAGCAACACAATGCCAAGCCACTTGTTACAACAGCGTGGCTTCATAGTAAAAAAGTGCGGGTACTAGACTGGCCTGCCTTGAGTCCAGACTTGTCTCCCATTGAAAATGAAACATACAATACGTCAACGGAGACCCTGGACTGTTGAATAACTCAAACTGTACATCAAGAAAGAATGGGAAAGAATTCCACCTGAAAAGCTTCAAAACTTGGTCTCCTCAGTTCCCAAAATTTTATTGAGTTTTGTTCAAAGGAAATGCCATGTAATACAGTAGTAAAAATGCCCCTGTTCCTAATTTTTGGCAATGTGTTGCTGCCATTAAATTCTAAGTTAATGATTATTTGCAAAAAAAATAAATAAAAGTTTGTCAGTTTACACATTAAATATCTTGTCTTTGCAGTCTATTCAATTGAATATTAGTTGAAAAGTATTTGCAAATCATTGTATTCTGTTTTTATTTACGAATTACGCAACGTGCCAACTTCACTGTTTTTTTTATATATACATGAACAGTATATACATATATATATATATATATATATATATATATATATATATATATATATATATATATATATATATATATATATGTATATATATATATATATATATATATGTATATATATATATATATATATATATATATATATATATATATATATATATATATATATTTATACATGTACGGGGGCCTATAAAGGACTGTATATTTCACCTTAGGCGGGATGACTCCAATTATTTAATATTTATTTAAGAATCTAATCCAAGAGAGAGAGTGAAAGGACACGGCTTATAAAGTTCAACAATTTACTATACACCCAAAATAAACATACAATAATCAGACTTAATTACAATGATACCCTCTTCCTCACTCACACGCTACCTCCCCAATAGAACAATTCACACTAATCCAATCACACAACACACACACACAGTCCAACCTGGGCACCTTGGCTGGGCCAGAAGATTGTCCGTTGCGGTCCTAATGAATCGGTGGTGCACTCCGCGGTAGGGTAGTGAGTTGCTCCTATGCAAAGGGGGCGTTGGAGAGGAGGGACACCTCCCGTTGTGGAGTAGAGATGAGGGGGGGAAAGCACGCCTCAGGAAGTCCAGTCTGGAGTGATAGGAGAACAAGCCTCGTCCTGGGTCACCTCTCTGTCGACTGGTCCGTAAGCGCGTGCAATGGACACGCCAACTTCGCGTGTCCATGTCCCTCGCAGCGATGTAGCAACAATATCACGCAGCTACCTTGCTATACGGTCCCACACTCGCTCTCCAAATTATGCAGTCAACGGGAGAGGATTTATATAAACAAATAAGGTAAACGTGACTAACTTGCCGTTCTTTAAGTCACGGTGCAGCACACAAAAACATGTGCTAGCTGCGGTTAGCTTACTAGCCTTCACTTATGCTGGCAACGTGAAGCGCCCAAACGTCCTAAACGAATGATACACGGTCACTTATTACTCTGAACTAATAATACTCTTACTGTGGTTTCTTTCTCCAATCTGCAGTCGTGGTAAACTTCCATCCATATACTACCGATGCTGTGCTGCACTGCTCATGCCGGAACTCTTTTAAACCATTTTTTCTACCAGCTGGCGGAAACGTGTCAACCAGAACCATAGCAACGGTAAACAACTCAAATATACACATTTTGGCTTTCCCATAAGAAACGTAGTAAATATAAATAAATAATAATAACAATAATCCCATAGCAGAAATTATCTCCGAAATGGAGAACTTAAAGAAACAATTATACGAACATGCAAACCTTCAGAACAGATGCCCCTTGATTTATGTGAAGGAAATCAGTTATATAAATGAAGGTTTGATATATGTATGCAAGTCAGGGGGGTTGAGGGGGAGTCGGGTCAGAGTATGGGGGGAGCTTGATGAGTCGAGCCACTGGTCCATGGTAGGGTCTCTGGCCAGTGTCCACTATCGCTGAGCAAACTCTTCCATCCTTTCCGCTAGTGACTGTTTTCACTCTGCCCAAAAGCTAATGCGCTCCGGGTAGCGCTGGATCCACAATCATGACTGGAGTTCCCACCTCCAAGTTACTGCGCTCTCTGTGCCACTTGCGACGGCCTTGCATGCTGGGAAGATACTTTGAGGTGTACCTCTTCCAGGTATGATCACTGACATCATCCGTGGAAGCAAAGGTAGCGGGTGGAAGCGCAGTGTCTGGCCACCGCATGAGGAGAGAGTTGGGCGTGATTGGATCAACTTGAAGTGGGGATCTCGGTTGTTTTCATGTCCCAGTCCTTGTCTTTGCGTCTTCTGCGGTTGCACCGGTCTCTACTGCGGCTGCGGCTCCTATGGCGACCACGGCTCCCTCGGCGACTGCGGCTCTGGCTCTGGGAATGCCGGTGATGAGAGTGGGACCTTTTTCCTCTGCCTTGTCCTTGCTCTTCTCCTTTGGAAGGACCATGGCTGTCTGATCTTCCTTGGATCGAATACGAGGCTTTCCAGTGTTGAATGGAGTAACGTCCAGTTGCTGTAACTGCTTGACGTTGTCTAGGAGGACCCCACGGTCATGTTCGGCTCCAAGGAAGTGTATTTGTGTCTGGTTAGGCTTAGCACTCTTTAGGTTGATGGGGCCTTGGAGAGTCCAACCAAGTGGGGTGTCCAGGGCGACGGGACAGCCACGTGGGCATAGAAGGATGTACCTTGGGAGGGTCAGCCTTGTTTGATCTGACCCGAGTAGGATGGTCGGTACCACTTTCTCTTCTTGGTCTAGACTCAACTTTGATAGATGGGGGTACTTTGATTGGAGCGCCTTCAGTGGGTAGCCATGGGTCGAAAGGCTTACGTCAGCCGCAGTGAACACATCGCGCAGGAGGTGCACCTCTCCTGGTTGCCCCTTTGCCATGATCTCCAGTGAGCCTATCTCACCCGTGACCTGGGTGGGCTTGGGTCGGATGGTAAGGATATTCATTTTATGAGGATGACCCTTGAGCCCGAGGGCGGTGGCTGCCTCCTTCATCAGGATGGTGCACTCTGCACCGTCATCAATGATGGTGTAGGTACACATCTCCCTCCCGTCATGGCGTAGGATGACCGGCACCATCTTAAGTAATACTTGGGGGTTTGTTCCACGGACTGGGCCTACGTATTAGGTATGATCCTCCTGGATCTCGCTTGATGGGTCTCGGGGGGGACTCTTCGGTCTCCGACTTTTCGCTCCTGGTGTTGATGTCGTGGAAGACCGTGAGGTGTATCCTGACGCATTCCTTAACACGACAAGGCCTCTTCAGGGTGCATTGATTGGCCATGTGCTCAAGGGCGCTCCTCCAACACCGTTTGTTGTCCTTAATCCACTGTCCCCTCTCTTCAGTGTTCCTCTTCACAAACTCTGTACAGTGTTCGAGCCAGTGGGACCCTGTGCAACGCGGGCAAGGTGGTTGCAACCTTTTATCATTTTGCTTGTGGCCGCCCAGCTCACCGTGAGGGGTGTACGTCTTCTCCTTTGTGTCAGCTCCTGGGTTCCTCGTCATCACCCGGACTGACCCTTCCTTCCACTTGGGTGCTCGACCAGTCCGTTCGTGTCCGCTGTACTTCGGCTCAGCTTTCTTGGGGAGACGGATAGGCTTAACCTCACTTCTGAGAAAGTCAGATAGCTCCTCTAAACTGGCTGCTGGCTGGTCGAGATGAAGCTGGTCGTGGCGCCGCTGGAACCTCTCCTCTCGGTGTTGGGGCAGCTTCCTTATGAAGCGCTCGACGGTGGAACCTGTATTTAGTTCCCTGGCTCCAGTCTGTCCCTGTAGCTTCAGCATTGTGACCAGGGAGCGGACGCGAAAGGCGTAGTCATCCAGGGCTACGTCGGTCCTGATCTTGGGTAACTCCCCGAGGGCTTCAACCTCGTCAAGGATGTGGTCCCATGCACATCCCCAGCGATGATTGAGGTCTGTGATGCTGTCCGTGTAGGGCGTGAGGGACTTGGCGTGGAAGTAGCAAAGTCTATTCGCTATTGGTAGCTTACAATGGATATGGAGAGTGAGCCACTTTTGCTGCTCATTGTGGTACTGCAGTTCTCCTAGCAGGTACTCCAGGCTCAGCCGCATCTCCCTGTAGTTCTCCCTGCTATCGTGGGCAAAAAAGGGAACTATGGAGCCAGGCGAGTGGAGAGGAAGCGGGTCATATGGTCCAGTATGACGGCGGGCTGGTTGCGATGGTGAGGAGGGGGAGGGGCGTGTGGATACTGCACCCTATAATCCAGAAGGGAGTCGAAGCGTTCATCAGGCTCCATTTCCTCCTCGTGTGCGCTCTGGGTTTCCGGGTCCAGGGCTTGAGACCTCTCCATGCTCCTCTCTCGTTCCTCTGGCGAGCCAGACCTTGTTGTGGGTAAGAGCTCTGGTTGGCGGGATAAAGCTAGCTTCGTGAGCTCCAGGCTCTGGACGGCAGCCTTCTCTAAGGCCTCTGTAGTAGCCTGGGTTTGCCTGTCCAGGCGCTCCTTGTCAGCGCGGGCGTCTTCATGCAGGCGCTCCTCTTGAGTATGGGCCTCTTCGCGTAGCTTCTGTTCTTGTTGCTCTTTGCGTTGCTCTGTGGCGAAGGCGTCCTGGCGCAGGTTCTCCTGGTTGTCAATCAACTGCTGGATTCACTTTTCAGAGAGTCGACTGTTATTGCTTGAGCGCCCTGAGTGGCTGCTACGGTGACTACCTGTACGGCTGCTATGGGCGCTGCTGTGCCGGCCAGAAGACGGGCGAGACTTTACTTTGGGGGGCTTGTCTTGAGGATGAGAGCTCAAAACTCACCCGGATGGAAGGTTTGTGGGTCGGTCCTGTCTAGTGGGGTGGCGGCATCAGGTGGAATTATTTCCTTACCGTTCTGTTGGTTGCCACCTCCGGGTGGATCCTCTTGATCCCTTGGTAGTGAGGAGAAGGGGTGAATACTGGGCTGTGTAGTCATGCTTAAGTCGGGTGTTGCAATAATTCCCCCTGCCACTTGGGGTACTTTACTCTCTAAACTATTAAGGCTGTCAGTCTCGTCTGGGGTAGTCAAGTGATAGTCCTGTAGTCTGGTGGGTAACCTACGCTCTCTAACATGGCGTGCTGGTGGTTCTGGGGAGGGGCTTAAGGCTCTCACTCGATTTTGGATTTGGACATCCTAACTGATTATATCAGGCTCGAAAGACCGAAATGTACGGGAGCCTATAAAGGACTGTATATTTCACCTTAGGGGGGATGACTCCAATTATTTAATATTTATTTAAGAATCTAATCTAAGAGAGAGAATGAGAGGAGACGGCTTATAAAGTTTAACAATTTACTATACACCCAAAATAAACATACAATAATCAGACTTAATTACAATCATACCCTCTTCCCCACTCACACGCTACCTCCCCAATAGAACAATTCACACTAATCCAATCACACAACACACACACACAGTCCAACTTGGGCCCCTTGGCTGGGCCAGAAGATTGTCTGTTGCGGTCCCGATGAATCGGTGGTGCACTTCGGGGTGGGGTAGTGAGTTGCTGCTATGCAAAGGGGGCGTTGGAGAGGGGGGACACCACCCGTTGTGGAGTAGATATGTGGGGTGAAAGCACGCCTCAGGAAGTCCAGTCTGGAATGAAAGGAGAACCAGCCTCGTCCTGGGTCACCTCTCTGTCGACTGGTCCGTAAGCGCGTGCAATGGACACGCCAACTTCGCGTGTCCACGTCCCTCACAGCGATGTAGCAACAATATCACGCAACTACCTTGCTATACTGTCCCACACTCGCTCTCCAAATTATACAGTCAACGGGAGAGGATTTATATAAACAAATAAGGTAAACGTGACTAACTTGCCGTTCTTTAAGTCACGGTGCAGCACACAAATACATGTGCTAGCTGCGGTTAGCTTACTAGCCGTTAACATGCACTTCACGTATGCTGGCAACGTGAAGCGCCCAAACGTCCTAAACCTAAATGAGTGTAAATGATACACGGTCACTTATCACTCTGAACTAATAATACTCCTACTGTGGTTTCTTTCTCCAATCTGCAGTTGTGGTAAACTTTCATCCATATACTACCGACGCTGTGCTGCACTGCTCGTGCCGGAACCCTTTTAAACCATTTTTTCTACCAGCTGGCGGAAACGGAAATGGCAACCAAAACCATAGCAAAGGTAACAAACTCAAATATGCACATTTCGGCTTTCCCATACGAAAGGTAGTAAATACAAATAAATAATAATAATAATAATAATAATAACAATAATAATAATAATAATAATCCCATAACAGAAATTATCTCCGAAATGGAGAACTTAAAGGAACAATTATACGAACATGCAAACCTTCAGAACAATACATATATATAACACAATAAGCATTAATTTATGTTTAAATATGGCAGTGCAAGTATTGCTTAGCTTTGTTAATAGTATGTTTGATAAAGAATGTGTGTTGCAATGTGTGATTCTTTCCCACACTCGTTTGCATTCTTCAAACGTGACAGTTGGTGTGCGTCAAACATTGGTCATGCTCATTCACCGCATCTCCGAAACAAGTCTGAGACTGACTGATGAGTGATGTAAGATTGATGCGCGCCGCCTCGTCTCTGTGCTCATATAAGCGAGTAGGCGTGAGCGGCCGGCATGATGGATGGGAAGGCAACAGGAGGAAGAGATGATGCCATTGTACTTTAACTGTTGTTTTTTTTTACATAGTCTATTCACAGTATGAGAAAACAGTTGCTGGCAGGTGTTTCATTGCTTTTTGACAGGTGACAACTTTCTCAAAACCTTAGGACGACACAGGTGTGTGTCTGCATGTAAGCGTTATTTCCTCCCTCCAATACACACCTCTGTCTATCTTTCTTGTGTCTTCGCATTGCGTGTTCATCTGCGTCATGCATGAGGCACTGCTGCGGGTTAAAAATAAATAGGGGACAGAGGGCTGCAAGTAGAAGGAATTGTGATTGGGAGTTGGGGATGTGGATGAGAGAGAAGGAAGCAAGGATAAAGAGAAAGTCTCAGCTTCAGAAATAGGAGCCCTATTTGTTTTTTGTCAAGGGCACATTGGCAGTTGTCAATCAGAGGGCAAACACAACTTATCGTGATGGCAACCAGCGTCCTCTGCACAGGACATTCTTGTTTTGCATACACTGGGCATTTTTGGGCAAATAAGTCAGACAAAAGAGATCAAAAATAAATAAGCATTCAAACCTATGAACAACTTTCTCAAAATAACATGTGGGAGGAAGCAGGAGGATACCAGGACAAAAACCCACGCGTGCAAACTCCACATAAAGATTTAAATCCTCAATCACCATTTGAGGCCAACATGCTAACCATATTAGAAAATATCCTAATGGTCACAATAACATTAGGACCAGGGGTCTCAAACACGCGGCCGGCGGGCCAATTGCTGCCTGCGAGACGTTATTTTACGGCCCGCACCTTAATATGAAACTTTATTGATGGTGCAGCCCGCAAGTTTTATTTGAATGGTGCTTTACAGCGTCATACTTGTATACCCTCGATTTTTCTGGAAGACTACCAATTTTCAGTGTCCCTCCAGGGGTAATCATTCTCCCAAATTTCACCCAGACAAAATTATTGAAGGGGCACAGTGGAGGCGCTGTCTTTTACGTCCTCTAAAACCTGTGCCAACAGCGTTCCAGCCCAGCCACATGTTGTATTTGACTTCTGCGGACACAATTGGCGACTGCAAGACATAGTTGATCAACAGCCGTATAGGTCACACTGACGGTGGCCGTATAAACACCTTTAACACGGTTACAAATATGCGCCACACTGTGAACCCACACCAAATAAGAATGACAAACACATTTTGGGACAACATCCGCACCGTAACACAACATAAACACAACAGAACAAATACCCATAATCCCATGCAGCCCTTCTCTTCCGGGCTACAATATAAACCCCCGCCACCCCAACCCCCCCCCCCCTATTGTTTGGTGTGGGTTCACAGTGTGGCGCATATTTGTAACGGTGACAAAGTTGTTTATACGGCCACCCTCAGTGTGACCTGGAGCAAACATGCGACCAGAACGTGATAGGCAGCCTCCAGCCTACCACGTTTACCTTTTCTAAATGACTTAATTGAAGTAAAAGAAAATACAGACCTTGTGTGCTTATTGGAGGACATATACAGTAGATGTTTACTGGCTGTAGCTTTGCACAAATAGATGTGCTGCAGGACCGCTTGTATCAGAGATTATTGAAGATCTTACATGAAAATCAATTAAATCCTACACTTGTTTTTTGCTAATCTTGGACCGACATTCAACATAATTGGATTGCGAAAACACAAATTATTGCAGAAAATGGAGATCAAACACATTCTACTCGAGGTCTCCTTAATATGTGGCCTGCAAACCACACCTGGTCCACCAAAAGTTTCCATGTGACCCACCAAAAATCACTTCATTAATGAAAGCCTTCAATCTCCCAAGAAAAGTGCTCAACCCTTCGGTGGTGTTCGGGTCTGTGGGACCCGTTTTCATTTTTTATTAAAAACAAAATGATACAATTAATACATTTTTCAAACTGAGACTCACTGACTTTGGCTCATTTTCTGTGAAGAACATATATCAGAATACATATTTAATGACTGATGTTCTGTGTAGTTACACAGAACATCAGAGGGTCAAATGTGCGAGAAAATGAGAGCAGACAGTGTTGACTAACAATGTTGCAACCTTGAGTGGGAACCACAGGTGCAGAAACACAAAAGAATAATCTCTGTGGGATGCAGAAACTGGCAGAGAAATTTTCCGTGCAAGGTTCATATTGTTGCTACTCAGTCAGCGTTAGTGTGTCTGATGGACCCGTTGAATTTTGTGGATTTTAATGACTCACAATCAAACACATTTGTGTTAAAATACTGAACAGATGTTTATTGGGATAAGGTTGCATTTTGTGTTAAATGCAAGGGTGCAATCAAACACTTTTATGTTAAACAGAAGTTTATTGGGATAAGGTAAACATTGAAGATGAGATCTCATGTATGTCTTATATATATCTCCTAGACATGAAAGAGCACTAATCAAGATCAAAGTAGTTTTCTCATTCTGCTCAAATGTATCTCCTGAGAAATAAGGCTCGCAGTGAGCACTGTGAGAGATCTCAAAGTTCTCTAACAGTTATCTCTTTTCCCGATTTCAACTAAGACGAAAATGAGAGATGAATGAGCTGGTCTCCAATATGTCTCAATTATGACTCAGTGAGAGATACACATGGTTTTGTTTCTCACTACTCACTGTTTGAGTTCTCAGATGTCTCTTTTCTATTTCGGAAAAAAGACAATTGATGAGTATTGGTTTCAGTATGTCTCAATGATGTCTCAGTGAGAGATATACCGGTAATTGGTTTTGTCTCTCACTGCTCACTATTTGAGTTGTTAGATATGCCTGTTTTCTGTCTTAGAAAAAGAGAATTTCAAAAATGCATTTTAATTGGCACAATTTAATTATACCTCAATCATACTCCAGTTTATCTCATGCCAACATTTGGAGAAAATAATTAATTCAGGCAATATGGATATATGGTCTATAATCTAAATGATTTATTTACAAAATGTTCTACTTAATTTGTTGATTTCTTATACACGTGCCATGTACAGTAACTCAGTGACTACAATTGTGAGATTTAAAACTGAACCCAAACAATACATTTGAGAGCAGTGTTTCTCAAACTCTTTTAACAAAGTACCACAGAAGATATTTGGCTCTCCAACCACCATCGTAAGGACTATTGTTAAAATACAGTAGCATAGTAGGCCTAAGTATTCATTAAAAAATACAGTGGTTTTATTTAAAAAGTAAATATAATATATTGGCCACTGAAATATTAAACACAATGCAAAAACCTAATCAACAATGGTACTCCATATACAGTACATATTTACAGACTTTTACAGCATCCACAGCAACATCACATCAGTGTGTATTTTCAGAGCATTTAAAACAATGATCAAAGATTTGATTTGTGGCTTCTTAGGCCAGTTCAGTTCTTAATTTTTAAAAACTTTTTAAGTGTGTTTGGGAAATGAACTGCAAACACAATGCCAGGCATACATGTGAAGTCAAGGAAAACAACTTTACGCAATATATCATCAAAGGACACTACTATTATTACTATTATACTATTATTGCAGAGGTTTCCAATAGGGGAATAACATGACTGCATGTCTTATATGTTACACTATCTTGCAGCAAAGAAAAACCTGCATGTT
Organism: Nerophis ophidion; assembly: GCF_033978795.1. Classification (NCBI taxonomy): domain Eukaryota; kingdom Metazoa; phylum Chordata; class Actinopteri; order Syngnathiformes; family Syngnathidae; genus Nerophis; species Nerophis ophidion. The sequence continues at coordinate 13,827 of NW_026907263.1, read as the reverse complement.
TAAAATCACAAACGAATGCCCATTTGGCACATGATTGTGCTATGGTACAGAAGAAATCAATCTGTCCATACTTTAAAAAAAGATGAGCATCTTTTTTCTGACACACTGGTCCCACAAAACAGGCATTTTATTTGTTTACTTTCTATTGGCCCAAAACAATTACTGGAGGATTTATGTAATATAATAGGCAATGATGCAGAGCGGGATAAAAAAAAACGTTTTGGAACTTCTGCACACTGTTTAAGCAGTCTGTGTTCAGACTATCGGGACAAAGCAACTTGAACATTTTGAGCATATCGCTTAGGGCCTTATCAGTGACTTTATGACAGTTTACATAACCCATGATGATCAAAAGGCACTCTGCCACGGTTTCTGATGCATTGTCATGTATTGGTTTGTCTGTTGTGTCTTTGAAATTTGACTCTTCTGCACACTCCTCACTCAAACTATCTTCAAATCCTTCATTAAACGTATGTCCGTCATTGTACATCCAATCCCCTATATCAGGGAGAGCTTCCTCAAATGATTGAGATGGATCATACTCATCATCGACATGTAGTTTAGTTGTTAGGCCATCAGGAGGATCTTTGAGGGCTGATCTGGAAAATGGTTTTCCATTGTCTTTGATAGTTACAAGTAGAAATATCTTCATGTGCTGAAATTAAAATAGAATACAAATCATTAAAAGTTTTTTACAACATTTTGTCACAAGGCAAAACGTATAACATCTCAGCATATCGCTCACATTCTTACACTCAAATGTTTGCCATATTTTAGCAGGATTTGCTTTGTAGCAAAATTCACAACAAAACATTAGTCAGACACAGAAGACGGTGGGTGTACCTGGCAGGTAGGGATAGGCTTGATGTTCCAGAGTGGTACCTCCTGTATGGACACCTGAAAGTTGGATGTGTTCCATTTGAAGAGCAGTGTTTTGGGCTCCGTCAGGAGGCACCGCCACTTGCAGTGTTACCCTGCTGCAATCCCCTGACACAGAGAAGAGGAACCAAAAAACTTAAAAAATAAAATGATTAAAAAAAAAGACAAAAACATGCAAAACAAGAAGCAACTTGACATAAATTGAACACATTATATAAATCTAGCAAATGGAATGCATTTACTTTTTTCCCACATCTTGATCGCATTGTAGTTCATGTTTACATATCTTCTGTGTTTGTGGTAACGCATAATCCACAGTATTAAATGTAACTCAACACAATACAACACACACTATAAAAAGAAAGTTGTGGATGCTAATGCCAATCATTAGTAAATACACAGCACCATACCAAACCTATGAGAAAGGATATTGACGAGGGATGCAAATATTACGTTATTTTGGTTTTAAAATTCTCACAATAAGGCCGTGATGTGTGACGCTGTTAAGCGAGAACTCCAGTCGGTGTGTTTTTTTCTGACAATATTAAGTGGGCCCATCTGAGAAGTAAACTCAATCTCTCATGATAACCCGCGCAGTGTGGGACAATAAGAGGATGGATCAAAGGCAGAGGACAAATTTCACCACACCTAGTGTGTGTGTGACAATCATTGGTACTTTAACTTAACTAAACAGCAGTGATGTAACAATATCAAAATGTCATATCACCGTTACTGTGACCAAAATGATCACTGTTTGCATTATCATCCCATTATTGTTGAATGTGCTCCAAAAATAATCCTACCCACAATCATACCAATTTGTATTAAAAAAAAAACCTTACCAGACACACATATAATTTCTTAGCTGGATGTTTACTGTTTATGTCATTTTAAAAGACACTTTTTGAAAGTTTTGGTTTTTGTTTATCTTTGTGCGCTACTTGAAATTCTGGATAATTCTGCACCATTCCTTTGCACTTAAAATACCTGTTTCTAATAATAAAATAAATATGACAATAGCATATAAACATGATGTTTGTGTTCAATTACAGTAAGTGTATTTATCCTAAACATTCCTGACACTTCATTTAACACACTTTGACATTTTTATAACAATATCTTACCGTGGCTTTAACAGTCAATATCATACCACGAATTTTTGATATTGTTACATCCCTAATCATGACCTGATGTTACCTACCAGCCTTAACTTGAAATAAAGGATCAAATAAGATTAATTACACATGCTGAGATAACTCATATTTCAAGTTTCATTCTTCATACGTGCTACTGTAATCAGGGTAAAAGAAAGCAATATTTCCATGCTTGTTCCTGACAAACTGTGGACAGCTTTTCATCCATCTATCTGGTCTGTAAATCTCAATCACAACTAATTCACTTAAACAAAGAACATGGATATACATATAACTTACTTATACATTGCTCGTCATTCTCCACATTCACATTGGTGACTGCAGGACGGGATGACTGCAGAAAGAAAAATAAAATATCAAATTGATTGATTTTGATTGATTGATTGAAACTTTTATTAGTAGATTGCACAGTACAGTACATATTCAGTACAATTGACCACTAAATGGTAACACCCGAATAAGTTTTTCACCTCGGTGGAGGTAAGTATCACAGCTTCTAGCAAGGTGATTGCGCCGTTGAATGCGGCATTTATATCTCTATATCCGTAACACAGTGATGTTACAGTAGTTTAATAAATACTAACTCATGTGTGATATAGTAATTTAAATACCAAACAAAAACAATGAATGGTATTACTTACTTTCAGTTGTTATTCCTTCGATGCTGAAATGTTTCTTCCAATCGAAATCAAGTCACATCCACCCACTAAATGCGCATGCGTGTTTTCTAGGAAGAGCAAAAATGATTGGACAGATTTATGGGGTGCCGTGCCAAATCTCACGAAGATGTTGAGATCCACATCTCGGAATTTAGATAAAGTTGATTTTCTCCTTATATGTCCATCTGAAAATAGCCATTTTTGGCTATGAGTAACTTCCAAAGGAGGGCAATTGAGAAAATTTACGCTTTCTATCAGACAGCGGCGGACATCACGCGTTGTTAGCTATCAATTAACATCAGAAGAAGAAACAGGGAAGCACTCGGTTTCCCCTAACATTTGAACGTTGTCTGCACCTACCTTAAACTAAAACAAGGAAGAAGAAGAAAGAGAAGAAGAAAGAGAAGAAGAAGCGGGAATGTTTATGGAAACGACGACCGCAACGCTTTTGACATGAGACATGAAGAGGTAAGTATCCTAATATTTTTTTAGTTGGTCAACCATGTAATGTTGTGGAGTGAAAATATTTAACTACTGTGACAACGGAGTGGTCCTTTGTGAGGTTGCGGTAACGCTAATGGCGTCTGCCCAACAAGTAATGTTAGCATACATAATGACCTTCATAATTAGATTCCACAGTGCATATTAATTTGGGAGGCTTAACTTAAAAACGTTTTATAATACTGTTATAGGTAAAGAGACAATCGACAAAAAAGGTCCGGGCTGCATTTTATTGGTATGGCTGGCTAGCTGTAATAAATAAGAGATGACATCCAAAAGTATTCAATGATTAACCAATTTGCCCCGCCATTTTGAAAGCAGCAGTACATTTGCCTACCCGCTGGCAGTAGCCAGGTATGTTTTGTATCATGCTATTGATTGTATACACTGCATATATTTAGGAAAATAAAGTGGGAATGTGTGTAAAATGTTAAACATTCATTAATTTAAATAAAACCGGTATTATCAGACAGGTCTTGTTAAGACTAGCAACATGATATAAGAACAGTTTTCCTGTGATACATGTTTAAAAACGTATGATTGTTTTAACCTGGTCAAAATGCACTAATTTATGGTCAACCTCTTCAATACAAAGTCATTGGGGCTTGAGATTATATAGATGATCTTTTTGTTAAAAATACTTTAACTTTCTTAATATGTACCCCATTATAAAAAGGTGCCGTCAAGCCCACCGCAGCTCAAAATAGATACAAATTAAAATAAGAATTAAACTGTCTGGGTTAAAGGCCTACTGAAACCCACTACTACCCACCACGCAGTCTGATTGTTTATATATCAATGATGAAATATTAACATTGCAACACATGCCAATACATGCAATTTTAAATTTCCCGGGAGTTTCTTCTTGAAAACGTTGCGTAATGATGACGTCTACGCGTGACGTCACGGGCTGTTAGGAAATATGAGCGCTGCACACACACACAGCTAAAAGTCGTCTGCTTTAACCGCATAATTATACAGTATTTTGGACATCTGTGTTGCTGAATCTTTTGCAATTTGTTCAATCAATGTTGGAGAAGTCAAAGTAGAAAGATGGAGTTGGGAAGCTTTAGTCTTTAGCCACACAAACACATGGTGATTCTTTGTTTAAAATTCCCAAAGGTGAAACTTTACTATGGATCACAGCGGTCAAGCGAACATGGATCCCGACCGAATGTCAACCAGCAGGTTTTGGTGAGAAAATTGTGGTAAAAAGTCACTTCTTACCGGAGATCAGCTGAGCTTGCGCCCTCCATAAAGCTGCCGTCGACCTCCCTGAGACACTGCGTCAAGACACACACCTCCGACTATCAGGTACTGTTAAACTCACTAAAACACTAGCAACACAATAAAAGGATAAGGGATTTCCCAGAATTATCCTAGTAAATGTGTCTAAATATATCTGAATCCGTCCCAATGCAATCGCGTTTTTTTTTTCTTTTCTAGTCCGTCGCTATCAATATCCTCAACACGAATCTTTCATCCTCGCTCAAATTCATGGGGAAATTGTCGTTTTCTTGGTCCGAATAGCTCTTTTTGTTGGAGGCTCCCATTAAAAACAATGTGAAGATGTGAGGAGCCATCAACATGTGACATCATCGTCTGCGACGTCCAGTAAAGGCAGGGCTTTTCTGTTAGCGACCAAAAGTTGCGAACTTTATCGTGGATGTTCTCTACTAAATCCTTTCAGCAAAAATATGGCAATATCGTGAAATGATCAGGTATGACACATAGAATGGACCTACTATCCCCGTTTAAATAAGAAAATCTCATTTCAGTAGGTGTTTAAGATTTTTTTTTTCTACAGCCAGAACGGTCATAAACAATCATTTTGTTTACTTGTTTTTGACAGAAGTTAAATATGAATCACCCAACAAGTTAACATCCACAGAAGCACAGACCTAGAGTAGTCCGGTCCCTCGACGGAGGTCACCTAGCGAGCGTAACCCACCAGACTGAGTTATTATCACTTAAACTATCTGGCAACAATTTTGAGTCCATCCATTTTCTTGTCATTCCCTCTCGTTCGGCTCCCGTCGTGCTCGGTCTCACCTGGCTAGCAAAACACAACCCCCATATTGATTGAGTCAACACTACCATCGTTATTTTTTTTTTTTTTTGCCATACTGTCCGCTTGTCTACGCTCAAGTCCCAAACGCGCCGTTCAGCAGGAAGTCATTGACTTGTCGGTCGTGCCCGCTGAGTACCACGACCTTAAAGAGGTCTTCAGCAAAGACCGCGCGTTGTCATTACCTCCACACCGTCCCCACGATTGTGGCATTAATCTGCTCCCTGGTGCCTCACTCCCTTCATCTCGTCTCTATAATATCTCTAAACATGCAGGAGAGGCTCTAGAGGAATATATCTCGACATCACTCTCATCTGGCCTCATCCGTCCCTCCCGCTCGCCTTTAGCTGCCGGGTTTTTTTTTGTTGAGAAGAAGGATAAGACACTCCATCCTTGCATCGATTATCGCGCAGTCAATTTGATAACTGTAAAGAATAAGTATCCCTTTCCGCTGCTTAATTCCACATTCAACCCACTACACTCAGCTAGACACTTCACCAAACTGGACCTCCGCAACGCATATCATTTAGTCAGAATAAGGCAAGAAGACGAATGGAAGACCGCATTTAACACTCCTCTTCGTCATTTTGAGTACCTGGTCATGCCTTTTGGCCTCACCAATGCACCGGCGGTTTTTCAAAGCTTTATTAACGACGTTTTGCGCGACATGCTTGACCGTTTTGTGGTCGTCTACCTGGACGATATCCTAGTCTTCTCTCCCACTCCCGAACTACACATCCAGCATGTGCGATTGGTTCTCCAACGCCTTCTCGAGAATCGCCTGTACGTCAAAGCCTAGAAATGCGTGTTTCATGCAGAGTCGGTCCCATTCCTAGGTTACATTGTGGAGAAGGGTCAGCTCCGAGTGGATCCAGCTAAGATCCAAGCGGTTGTTGACCGGCCCACACCCACTTCCAGAAAACACCTTCAAAGATTTCTCGGGTTTGCCAATTTTTATCGCCGTTTTATTCGCAATTTTAGTTTGGTGGCTGAACCATTAACAAGACTCACGTCTACTAAGCTCCCTTTTTTTTGGACCTCTGAGGCTCAGGAGTCATTTGAAAAACTCAAGCTACTGTTTACGTCACCACCTGTTCTTGTCCTTCCTAACAATTCCTCTCAATTTTATGTCGAGGTTAACGCGTCCGACTCCGGCGTGGGTGCTGTTCTCTCCCAGCGCTCCACCTCCGACCAGAGGCTGCATACCTGTGCCTTCTTCTCACGTCCTCTCACCCCAGCAGAACGCAACTATGACATCGGCAATAGAGAGCTACTCGCCGTTGTCCTCGCACGTCAAGAATGGAGACACTGGCTGGAGGGCTCGGAGAACCCATTAGTGGTATATACGGATCACAAAAACTTGGCTTACATTCGCACTGCTCAGCCACTCAACCCTAGACATGCTAGGTGGTCACTATTCCTGGGCCGGTTCAACTTCACCATGACCTACCGCCCGGGCTCCCAGAATAGTAAACCAGATGCCCTATCTAGGATGTACGCCTGCTCCGAGGAAGAGGGAAAAACTGAGACCATCATCCCCACATCACAAATACTGGGGGCGCTACAGTGGGACATCGAGGGGCAAGTCACTGAAGCACTCAAGAATGTTCTTCCTTCCAAAGACTGTCCTCAGGGGCGCCTGTTCCTCATCCCTGAGCTCCGGCCGGAGGTCCTGAACTGGGCCCACAGCTCCAAAGTCGCCTGCCACCCAGGTATTACGCGAACGGTTTTCCTCCTGTCTCAGCGTTTCTGGTGGCCAACCTTCAGGGCGGATGTGATGGAGTTCGTGGCGGCATGTTTAACCTGTGCTCGCAATAAGGCATCCCATCAGGCACCGGCGGGACTTCTTAATTAGTTTTAACTAATTAACTTGTTTGTCTAATGCTTACAACTGTGTGTATACAGATAATTGTAAGATTTTGACTATATAAAAAAAACAACTATATGCAGTCGCACATGGGTATTACATTTTTTTAAGTACCAAAAACATGGCATTAAAAAGTATTACATTTGATTTGCATTATTATTGTTATTGCATTGCATTACCTGTAGAAACTGATGTGGCAAATTTACGAATGGCTGATTATTATGTTCTTACCTTACAGCGTATGTCCTGAGATGCTGTACCCTTCCTGATTGGGACAATATTGAGGAGGCCAAGCTCAAGAAAGTTTTGGTAAACAAATGTCAAGTTGTACCTGTCAAGTTCATTCTGGGGTAGGATGTTTTCCCTTGGTAAACATGTTAATATTTTGGTCTAGGTTTACGCGGTATATACTGTAAAAAATTGCCCTATGATTTAGCTTATAATACCAGATTATACTATGACAATGCATATTGAGCTGTGCTGTGTCACGCAAATTTGGCACCCAGGCAACTTCACTAACAAGCTAGCGGCTAATATCCCTTCACAGTGCAAAGTTGTTTCCAAATAAAAAAAATAATACAACTGGAAATGACGCAGTATGTTACTGCTTACATAATCAGGTATATTAGTAGCTTTTGTAACCAATTTCAAAATGTTTCAATGATCATTTCTGTACCAAAGGCTATTGTGTACAACAGTGTTTCTTAATCATAGGGCTGGGGCTCACTGTTTGGCTGCGAGTACCCCTTGGAAGCCACCAATAAATATGTGTTTCTTAACTGTGGTCCGTCCATATGGGCCGCGATGGTACTCGGTTGTAATACACTTTAGTGTAAAATGACTAATTCAGTGTTTATATTTCAGTTGGCCCCAGACCCTTCTGTAGTGGAAAAGTTGGTAAAAAATGTTAAGTATCCCTGGTTTTCAATGTGTGATTATTTTTTGTGTGTAAACCCGTTTCCAGACAGCACGGTTACAATTTTATAAATGTATTTTAGTTTTTGCTTGTAATATTTCATAAATGGAAATTTAGTCATTTACTCAAACTCTTACTGAGATGAAGTCAAGTGTTTTTTTTAACTAAGGTACATGGCTTGCTCAACAAGGAGTTAAAAATACTACACCTGACTTTTTCACAATAACAAAGTGAGTACTTGAGGTTGAATTCATTTATTTTTTTATTTTTTTTATTATTTGTATATTGTTTTCTATGTTGTTTTAAGTATCGTGAATGTCAATATGTACGTTTTGTATGTGCTAATTAACTACATTTACATTTTTGTATTTAATCTATTTTTATATATTATATTTTGTATTTTTGTGTAGCCAAATAAAGTGATACACCTTTCAATATTTGAGTATTTGTTTAGTGTTATTTCTAATTAAGTCAGAAAATGAATATTTAAATTGCACTCTCAATTTGTTCTCATGATTCTCAAATTTAAGATATGATAAGACATTTAAGAGAAATAATCAAGACATAAAAAAGACATACATAAGATCTCTTCTATTGCTCATACATCTCATTTCTTTCTATTTTTATTGTCTTTCAAAATAAATGAGACATAATTGAGATCAGTGGCATACATATATGAGCTCTCCTCAGTTTATCCCACTTCTCAAATATTGCTCAAATGGTTGTCTCAACTCAACCTCCTTTGTCTCAGTGATATCTTGTCTCTTTTAAGGCTTATTTATTGCTCCTAAGGGTCCCTTAGGAGCAATAAAAGCGAAACAATTGATCACAGAATTAGACAGATATGAGAAGCTCAAAATGTTTTTAAGATAGGTGATTAAGCAACAGATGAGCAAGCACATTTTTGCTATGGGTGGTAAGCACTTTAGCAAATCAATCAAATCAACAAAGTTCACCTTTGTGCATTCACGCACAGCATAAAACTTTTGGTGGACCAAATGACAAAGAAAGAGTGGCATCGGAGAAATTTGTACATGTAAGCAAACTATGATAAGTTCAAGGATCGCTGAAATTAGTAGGACAAAACGGTGCTTGCCAAAAAGCATGTATAACATAAACAGTGGAATTTCTAAGTATTAGGAAGGTTTGTGTCATGTTTGTTCTCCTACAGAAATGATTTTCAAAAAATATATTTTTTTCATTCATCTTTTTCCATTTTCACACATCTCTGAAAGAGGTCCAGGGAGCCACGAGGGTGGCGCTACGGAGCCCTAGCGCCGCAGGTTGCTGACCCCCGGGCTAGTATAACGGGTAACGACGTCATCAACGAAGGAATGTTTCATTTTCTGTGTCACACAAATAGTCCACAAAGCCACTTGTGCCAGTCTTACTCGCCTCCTCTCATGTTGGTCTTTGTTTTCTAAAACCAAACCCTCCACCCCCTCCTTTTTGTCGTTCAATTGTTCTGCTGCACTTCCGAAAACCAAATACTGCTCTACTGCTTTGGCACAATGTTTGCCCGAGTGACGTGCAAGCAGTCACATTGTTGCTTTTATAATGTCATAAAAATTTGGATTCATATGACCTCCCTAGGGGTACAAATGGACATCTTGAATTCTGTCATGAACATATCAGCAGGCTGCTAAGGTACCAACAACTGGCCTTTGGAGTTAGAATCCGGCTGTCAAATCAAATCAATACTTATTTTTAATATTCAAGCGAGTGGTGAGCATGCTGGAATCACAGTTTGTGAAGTGTAATCTAAGTTTTCTTCCACATCCCAAAAACATGTTAACTTAGTACTTTTATATGTGAGCGGTGAGATTTCATGGTGGTTTAAAGTGTTTTTATTCATGCTAGACATTCCACAATTGTCATGTCTGTGTGATTATGTTTTGTTTTTTTGATACTCAGTTCCGGTTTTTGCACTACCTGGTTTGTTTTGTTACCATGACAACAGGTCCTGTGCGCGATGGAAGAGGAAACTCTGCGCTATTCCTCCAGGAAAGCTAATCCCTATTAGCTCCATGTGGTCCGGGGACGGCGCCGTGTCACAGCAGTCCCGGAAGGACGTCAGGGAAGTCTTCCACAAGCGGACAGGACGCGTCGCTCTCGTAAGCTCCTCCCCTCCTGGCGGAAAAAGGCGGCAGACATGCCCGGTTTCCCCAGGACAACCTCACGCCACCGTCAGTGGATGACCACACAGCTCAGGAAGATTTATTTTCTCTGAATTATTTTTCTTTTGATCAGTCACCCCCAACCAAAGACTCTATCCCCATAACCATGATAAAATATTATCAAAACATGTTCCTAAACATCGGGTCTAATCAGTCACAGCCATCTGAATTTCATGCCCCGCCCCCCAAGACTCAAGCCCCGCCCCATTACAAAATAATTATTTTTTTTCACCCACTCAAGCCCAGGCAGAAACAAAAATAATTTTTGGACAATTTAAAGGTGAGGATACTGCCCCCCTTCTTACTTCGCGCCACCCACCCCAAAAGACAGTTCCAGACCGCGGGGAGTGCGTCTGGTATATGCTACTTGAGGGGGGGGGGGCTAGGGCTGGGAGCGGTTCAGGTGGGGCCGCCACAGCCTCTAGCACAGCCGCCACCACCAGTTCTTCGGCCTACCAAGCCACAGCCGCCAGCCCGCCCTCCGCCACCGGTCTTTCGGCCTGCTAAGCCGCCACATCCGGTACGGCCTCCACCACCAGCCTTTCAGCCTGCCAAGCCGCAACCCCCAGCTAGGCTACCTCCACCTGCACCACGGCTAGCACCAAGTCCAAGTCCACGGCTAGCACCAAGTCCAGCACCAAGTCCAAGTCCAGCACCAAGTTCAAGTCCACGGTCAGCACCAAGTTCAAGTCCACGGCTAGCACCAAGTTCAAGTCCACGGCTAGCACCAATTAAAAAGTCCACGGCTACCACCAAGTCCACAACTAGCACCAAGTCCACGGCTAGCACCAAGCTCCAGTGCCTGCACCACGCCAGGCCCCAGTGCCTGCACCACACCAATCTCCAGTGCCTGAACCACGCCGGGCCCCAGTGCCTGCACCACGCCGGGCCCCAGTGCCCGCACCACAACAGGTACCATTACCTGCACCACGACCAGCTTCAGTGCCTGCACCACAACAGGTACCATTGCCTGCACCACGACAAGCTCCAGTGCTGCCAGCAGCAGCTCCACGCCGCCAAGCTCCAGTGCCACCAGTAGCAGCTCCATGCCAAGACCCGCCGCCTGAAGCTCCACGCCAAGACCCGCCGCCTGCCACGATGATGAGGCGCCCGCCTCCTCGTCGGCCTCGGATGTGGCCTCTACGTGGTCGTCCGCCACGCCAAGTGCGCCGGCCTCCTCGTCGGCCACAGAGGTGGACGCTACGTGGTCGTCTGCTACGCCAAGGGCGCCGACCTCCTGGTCGGCCACAAATGTGGCCATTACATAGGTCATTCGCCACGCCACGGGCGCCGACCTCCTCGTCGGCCACCGATGTGGCCCTTCCCCGGTTGCCCACCTCGTCAGGTGCAGCGGGCCTCGCCAGCAATTTGCAAAGTTGTGATTGAAAACCATTGATCTATTGCATTTGTAATATCTTCTGTTGTTTCCATTAATGCCATAATTGTGTAATTTATGCTCTGTATCTGCTGTGGATATAAACAAATAATCCACTTTATTTTATGAATTGTTTTTATCTGTTGTTGAATTATTTCAACAAGTTTAGATAATCTTGGAAGTATGGGAAAAGTCCTCAAAGATTTAAATACTTGCCCAAGGTATTCTAGCTATACAGCTGACCAATACATGTTTGCTCTTTGTATGACAGATTTTAATGGTTATACATTCCATAATATTGTCAGTAGCAAATTACATGTTTCCCTCTGCTTAGTAGTTCAGTTCTCTCAGCACATTTACCACTACTCTGCCTCCACTCTTTTTGTTTCTTTTAATGTAGTTCAGTTCGTATTTCAAAATACATTATTTTTTTAGCTTCAAAACATGACTCTGGGACAGCAATCACCTTAAAGCAGGGGTGTCAAACTCATTTTTGATCGGGGGCCACATGGAGAAAAATCTACTCCCAAGTGGGGTGAACTGGTAAAATCACGTCACAATAACTTAAAAATAAAGACAATTTCAGATTGTTTTCTTTCTTTAAAAATAGAACAAGCACATTCTAAAATTGTACAAATCATAATGTTGTTGTGTTTTTTTTTTATACTTAAATTTTGCAGTTAATAGTATTCTATCTTTTTTGGTCGTTATTTATATTTTCTGAATAAATTATGTGATAATGTTCATCAGTCAAGTCATTGGTGTTAATTTTCAATCTATCAAGATAAAAACATATATTAAAATGAAATTACAGGATGTTATTTATGTTGTTTGATCATTTTCCTCGACTGATGTACTAACATCATGTGGTTTATTTTGTACATATCAGAATCAGAATCAGACATACTTTTTTAATCCTCAAGGGGAAATAAACATTTTCAGCACAATCCCATTCAAGATCAGACAAACATTACAGGGAGACGGAACAGGTTTGCTGATGTAGCATCATCTACAAAGATACAAAAATTGTTATTGCGACATCTAGTGGGCACATTTAGAACTGCTGTTTCTTTCACTAAAAAAATTCAGGTAAATTTTTACACTTGGCTAACTCATCCCGCGGGCCGGATAAAACCTGTTTGCGGGCCTGATCCGGCCCTCGGGCTGTACGTTTGACATCCCTGCCTTTAAAGGGTTCATTATGTGGGCCTACCGAGGATGTCGTAGTGGTTTGTGTTGTGGTTTGTGCAGTCCTTTGAGACAGTAGTGATTTAGGGCTATATAAGTAAACATTGATTGATTGATTGATTAAATGGTTCACAAAAATGCTTAATACTGTTGTAATTTGCATACAAGTTTCTGCTGTTGAAATGAGCAATTAACAATTCATTGTTGAATTTGATGTTGCTGTTATATAGTGTAAAAATTCTAACTTTAAAAACAAGGAAGTGGACGATACTGGTACAGTATTTACAGTCAGCTGTGGCCAAACTCTGGACAGAGTACAAACAACATGGGAAATTTGTAAAAGGCAAGCATACTGGTAGACCAAGGAAAACATCAACATGTCAGGACAAAAATATAAATCAAAATGTATTTAAAACAGAAAATGCACAGCACAAAAATGAAGAACATATAGACAGAAACTAAAGGCATTTTCTGTGACAAAACTGGAAGAAACAGCCTAAAGGAAATGGGATTTGAAACACAGAGAAAAGCTAAAAAAAAAAGCTATAAATAACATTAAAAAAAAAAAAAACAAGGTTCCAATGTGCTAAAGAAAATCAATCGTGGACTATGGATGATTGGATGAAAGTCATATTCAGTGATGAATCGCAAACCTGCATTGGTCAAGGCGATTATGCCGTAACATTTGTTACGTGCCGTTCCAATTTAATTTATCGATATGACTGTCTGAAGAAGACATGGACATTTCTACAGACTTTGGTGATATGTGGGTGCATATGGGGGTGCATTTCAGGTAATGGTTCTGTGGAGATGACTGTCATTACATCTTGACTGAATGCACAAGTATACATTGACATTTTTGACACTTTTCTTATTCTATGACTCGATCGAAAGCATGTTTGTGTCACGGCTGGTTACAAAAGGATGTGCTCTTTTGTTGGGGTTGTCTGTGTTTGTGTTTATTTCCTGTCAGCGCTCTTATTTTGGTTTTGTTTCCTGCTTTTCTCCCTGAGCACTGATTGCCCTCACCTGCTGATTTGCAG
>NW_026907262.1:0-50318 GCF_033978795.1 Nerophis ophidion | reverse complement strand
CCTCTTCAGGCTGGCTTTGCACTGATTGCAGGACGTAATCATCTTTTTCACTGCAAGTCTATGCCTACTGGGACACTCCTAATTCCCTAGTAGGTGGGGCACTTCTAATCCCGAGACTTACGGCTTCTCTATTTGTCTCCACAGCAGGATGTGCTCCATTCGACTGCCGGAGAGTACTGAGCCGTTTTGAACAGGAGGAGAATATATAGGAGGTCTGCAGTGGGCGGGGCTCACGCTCAACACTGCAGTGTCGATGTTTTTGACTCTCCAAACTAATCCTACATTTGTGATGTGTCTACTCGACATGGTGTGTGCATCACAATGTGGACAAACACACAGGTAAGTATCATGGTGTTTATTTAAAGCATTAAAATGTTTGCTTTGATCTTTCTCCCATTCCTGTTTAGTGATGTGTCTGAAACAAGTTTCGGTAATCAACTTGTGGGCCCCAAACAACACACACACCACAACAAAGTCCCCAGAAGGCCCACGAATGATGGGACGCCACCCAGACGGACTGGAGGCACAGGCTTGGTTAGGATTCGGGTTAGGGTTAGGATTGGGGGAAGGGGAATGCACAGTCCGTCTGCAGCCCGCCGGGCGACGCCCACACCAACCCCGGAACCCCCCGAAGACCCTGAAAGATGCGCATGCTGCGTCAGACACTCACAGCCAAATTAGTGACGGGCATGACTGGCCCTGCCATCCAGCGACGCGTTTCGGTCTCTTGACCTCTTCAGGCTGGCTTTGCACTGATTGCAGGACGTAATCATCTTTTTCACTGCAAGTCTATGCCTACTGGGACACTCCTAATTCCCTAGTAGGTGGGGCACTTCTAATCCCCGAGACTTAACGGCTTCTCTATTTGTCTCCACAGCAGGATGTGCTCCATTCGACTGCCGGAGAGTACTGAGCCGTTTTGAACAGGAGGAGAATATATAGGAGGTCTGCAGTGGGCGGGGCTCACGCTCAACACTGCAGTGTCGATGTTTTTGACTCTCCAAACTAATCCTACATTTGTGATGTGTCTACTCGACATGGTGTGTGCATCACAATGTGGACAAACACACAGGTAAGTATCATGGTGTTTATTTAAAGCATTAAAATGTTGATCTTTCTCCCATTCCTGTTTAGTGATGTGTCTGAAACAAGTTTCGGTAATCAACTTGTGGGCCCCAAACAACACACACACCACAACAAAGTCCCCAGAAGGCCCACGAATGATGGGACGCCACCCAGACGGACTGGAGGCACAGGCTTGGTTAGGATTCGGGTTAGGGTTAGGATTGGGGGAAGGGGAATGCACAGTCCGTCTGCAGCCCGCCCGGGCGACGCCCACACCAACCCCGGAACCCCCCGAAGACCCTGAAAGATGCGCATGCTGCGTCAGACACTCACAGCCAAATTAGTGACGGGCATGACTGGCCCTGCCATCCAGCGACGCGTTTCGGTCTCTTGACCTCTTCAGGCTGGCTTTGCACTGATTGCAGGACGTAATCATCTTTTTCACTGCAAGTCTATGCCTACTGGGACACTCCTAATTCCCTAGTAGGTGGGGCACTTCTAATCCCCGAGACTTACGGCTTCTCTATTTGTCTCCACAGCAGGATGTGCTCCATTCGACTGCCGGAGAGTACTGAGCCGTTTTGAACAGGAGGAGAATATATAGGAGGTCTGCAGTGGGCGGGGCTCACGCTCAACACTGCAGTGTCGATGTTTTTGACTCTCCAAACTAATCCTACATTTGTGATGTGTCTACTCGACATGGTGTGTGCATCACAATGTGGACAAACACACAGGTAAGTATCATGGTGTTTATTTAAAGCATTAAAATGTTTGCTTTGATCTTTCTCCCATTCCTGTTTAGTGATGTGTCTGAAACAAGTTTCGGTAATCAACTTGTGGGCCCCAAACAACACACACACCACAACAAAGTCCCCAGAAGGCCCACGAATGATGGGACGCCACCCAGACGGACTGGAGGCACAGGCTTGGTTAGGATTCGGGTTAGGGTTAGGATTGGGGGAAGGGGAATGCACAGTCCGTCTGCAGCCCGCCCGGGCGACGCCCACACCAACCCCGGAACCCCCCGAAGACCCTGAAAGATGCGCATGCTGCGTCAGACACTCACAGCCAAATTAGTGACGGGCATGACTGGCCCTGCCATCCAGCGACGCGTTTCGGTCTCTTGACCTCTTCAGGCTGGCTTTGCACTGATTGCAGGACGTAATCATCTTTTTCACTGCAAGTCTATGCCTACTGGGACACTCCTAATTCCCTAGTAGGTGGGGCACTTCTAATCCCCGAGACTTACGGCTTCTCTATTTGTCTCCACAGCAGGATGTGCTCCATTCGACTGCCGGAGAGTACTGAGCCGTTTTGAACAGGAGGAGAATATATAGGAGGTCTGCAGTGGGCGGGGCTCACGCTCAACACTGCAGTGTCGATGTTTTTGACTCTCCAAACTAATCCTACATTTGTGATGTGTCTACTCGACATGGTGTGTGCATCACAATGTGGACAAACACACAGGTAAGTATCATGGTGTTTATTTAAAGCATTAAAATGTTTGCTTTGATCTTTCTCCCATTCCTGTTTAGTGATGTGTCTGAAACAAGTTTCGGTAATCAACTTGTGGGCCCCAAACAACACACACACCACAACAAAGTCCCCAGAAGGCCCACGAATGATGGGACGCCACCCAGACGGACTGGAGGCACAGGCTTGGTTAGGATTCGGGTTAGGGTTAGGATTGGGGGAAGGGGAATGCACAGTCCGTCTGCAGCCCGCCCGGGCGACGCCCACACCAACCCCGGAACCCCCCGAAGACCCTGAAAGATGCGCATGCTGCGTCAGACACTCACAGCCAAATTAGTGACGGGCATGACTGGCCCTGCCATCCAGCGACGCGTTTCGGTCTCTTGACCTCTTCAGGCTGGCTTTGCACTGATTGCAGGACGTAATCATCTTTTTCACTGCAAGTCTATGCCTACTGGGACACTCCTAATTCCCTAGTAGGTGGGGCACTTCTAATCCCCGAGACTTACGGCTTCTCTATTTGTCTCCACAGCAGGATGTGCTCCATTCGACTGCCGGAGAGTACTGAGCCGTTTTGAACAGGAGGAGAATATATAGGAGGTCTGCAGTGGGCGGGGCTCACGCTCAACACTGCAGTGTCGATGTTTTTGACTCTCCAAACTAATCCTACATTTGTGATGTGTCTACTCGACATGGTGTGTGCATCACAATGTGGACAAACACACAGGTAAGTATCATGGTGTTTATTTAAAGCATTAAAATGTTTGCTTTGATCTTTCTCCCATTCCTGTTTAGTGATGTGTCTGAAACAAGTTTCGGTAATCAACTTGTGGCCCCAAACAACACACACACCACAACAAAGTCCCCAGAAGGCCCACGAATGATGGGACGCCACCCAGACGGACTGGAGGCACAGGCTTGGTTAGGATTCGGGTTAGGGTTAGGATTGGGGGAAGGGGAATGCACAGTCCGTCTGCAGCCCGCCCGGGCGACGCCCACACCAACCCCGGAACCCCCCGAAGACCCTGAAAGATGCGCATGCTGCGTCAGACACTCACAGCCAAATTAGTGACGGGCATGACTGGCCCTGCCATCCAGCGACGCGTTTCGGTCTCTTGACCTCTTCAGGCTGGCTTTGCACTGATTGCAGGACGTAATCATCTTTTTCACTGCAAGTCTATGCCTACTGGGACACTCCTAATTCCCTAGTAGGTGGGGCACTTCTAATCCCCGAGACTTACGGCTTCTCTATTTGTCTCCACAGCAGGATGTGCTCCATTCGACTGCCGGAGAGTACTGAGCCGTTTTGAACAGGAGGAGAATATATAGGAGGTCTGCAGTGGGCGGGGCTCACGCTCAACACTGCAGTGTCGATGTTTTTGACTCTCCAAACTAATCCTACATTTGTGATGTGTCTACTCGACATGGTGTGTGCATCACAATGTGGACAAACACACAGGTAAGTATCATGGTGTTTATTTAAAGCATTAAAATGTTTGCTTTGATCTTTCTCCCATTCCTGTTTAGTGATGTGTCTGAAACAAGTTTCGGTAATCAACTTGTGGGCCCCAAACAACACACACACCACAACAAAGTCCCCAGAAGGCCCACGAATGATGGGACGCCACCCAGACGGACTGGAGGCACAGGCTTGGTTAGGATTCGGGTTAGGGTTAGGATTGGGGGAAGGGGAATGCACAGTCCGTCTGCAGCCCGCCCGGGCGACGCCCACACCAACCCCGGAACCCCCCGAAGACCCTGAAAGATGCGCATGCTGCGTCAGACACTCACAGCCAAATTAGTGACGGGCATGACTGGCCCTGCCATCCAGCGACGCGTTTCGGTCTCTTGACCTCTTCAGGCTGGCTTTGCACTGATTGCAGGACGTAATCATCTTTTTCACTGCAAGTCTATGCCTACTGGGACACTCCTAATTCCCTAGTAGGTGGGGCACTTCTAATCCCCGAGACTTACGGCTTCTCTATTTGTCTCCACAGCAGGATGTGCTCCATTCGACTGCCGGAGAGTACTGAGCCGTTTTGAACAGGAGGAGAATATATAGGAGGTCTGCAGTGGGCGGGGCTCACGCTCAACACTGCAGTGTCGATGTTTTTGACTCTCCAAACTAATCCTACATTTGTGATGTGTCTACTCGACATGGTGTGTGCATCACAATGTGGACAAACACACAGGTAAGTATCATGGTGTTTATTTAAAGCATTAAAATGTTTGCTTTGATCTTTCTCCCATTCCTGTTTAGTGATGTGTCTGAAACAAGTTTCGGTAATCAACTTGTGGGCCCCAAACAACACACACACCACAACAAAGTCCCCAGAAGGCCCACGAATGATGGGACGCCACCCAGACGGACTGGAGGCACAGGCTTGGTTAGGATTCGGGTTAGGGTTAGGATTGGGGGAAGGGGAATGCACAGTCCGTCTGCAGCCCGCCCGGGCGACGCCCACACCAACCCCGGAACCCCCCGAAGACCCTGAAAGATGCGCATGCTGCGTCAGACACTCACAGCCAAATTAGTGACGGGCATGACTGGCCCTGCCATCCAGCGACGCGTTTCGGTCTCTTGACCTCTTCAGGCTGGCTTTGCACTGATTGCAGGACGTAATCATCTTTTTCACTGCAAGTCTATGCCTACTGGGACACTCCTAATTCCCTAGTAGGTGGGGCACTTCTAATCCCCGAGACTTACGGCTTCTCTATTTGTCTCCACAGCAGGATGTGCTCCATTCGACTGCCGGAGAGTACTGAGCCGTTTTGAACAGGAGGAGAATATATAGGAGGTCTGCAGTGGGCGGGGCTCACGCTCAACACTGCAGTGTCGATGTTTTTGACTCTCCAAACTAATCCTACATTTGTGATGTGTCTACTCGACATGGTGTGTGCATCACAATGTGGACAAACACACAGGTAAGTATCATGGTGTTTATTTAAAGCATTAAAATGTTTGCTTTGATCTTTCTCCCATTCCTGTTTAGTGATGTGTCTGAAACAAGTTTCGGTAATCAACTTGTGGGCCCCAAACAACACACACACCACAACAAAGTCCCCAGAAGGCCCACGAATGATGGGACGCCACCCAGACGGACTGGAGGCACAGGCTTGGTTAGGATTCGGGTTAGGGTTAGGATTGGGGGAAGGGGAATGCACAGTCCGTCTGCAGCCCGCCCGGGCGACGCCCACACCAACCCCGGAACCCCCCGAAGACCCTGAAAGATGCGCATGCTGCGTCAGACACTCACAGCCAAATTAGTGACGGGCATGACTGGCCCTGCCATCCAGCGACGCGTTTCGGTCTCTTGACCTCTTCAGGCTGGCTTTGCACTGATTGCAGGACGTAATCATCTTTTTCACTGCAAGTCTATGCCTACTGGGACACTCCTAATTCCCTAGTAGGTGGGGCACTTCTAATCCCCGAGACTTACGGCTTCTCTATTTGTCTCCACAGCAGGATGTGCTCCATTCGACTGCCGGAGAGTACTGAGCCGTTTTGAACAGGAGGAGAATATATAGGAGGTCTGCAGTGGGCGGGGCTCACGCTCAACACTGCAGTGTCGATGTTTTTGACTCTCCAAACTAATCCTACATTTGTGATGTGTCTACTCGACATGGTGTGTGCATCACAATGTGGACAAACACACAGGTAAGTATCATGGTGTTTATTTAAAGCATTAAAATGTTTGCTTTGATCTTTCTCCCATTCCTGTTTAGTGATGTGTCTGAAACAAGTTTCGGTAATCAACTTGTGGGCCCCAAACAACACACACACCACAACAAAGTCCCCAGAAGGCCCACGAATGATGGGACGCCACCCAGACGGACTGGAGGCACAGGCTTGGTTAGGATTCGGGTTAGGGTTAGGATTGGGGGAAGGGGAATGCACAGTCCGTCTGCAGCCCGCCCGGGCGACGCCCACACCAACCCCGGAACCCCCCGAAGACCCTGAAAGATGCGCATGCTGCGTCAGACACTCACAGCCAAATTAGTGACGGGCATGACTGGCCCTGCCATCCAGCGACGCGTTTCGGTCTCTTGACCTCTTCAGGCTGGCTTTGCACTGATTGCAGGACGTAATCATCTTTTTCACTGCAAGTCTATGCCTACTGGGACACTCCTAATTCCCTAGTAGGTGGGGCACTTCTAATCCCCGAGACTTACGGCTTCTCTATTTGTCTCCACAGCAGGATGTGCTCCATTCGACTGCCGGAGAGTACTGAGCCGTTTTGAACAGGAGGAGAATATATAGGAGGTCTGCAGTGGGCGGGGCTCACGCTCAACACTGCAGTGTCGATGTTTTTGACTCTCCAAACTAATCCTACATTTGTGATGTGTCTACTCGACATGGTGTGTGCATCACAATGTGGACAAACACACAGGTAAGTATCATGGTGTTTATTTAAAGCATTAAAATGTTTGCTTTGATCTTTCTCCCATTCCTGTTTAGTGATGTGTCTGAAACAAGTTTCGGTAATCAACTTGTGGGCCCCAAACAACACACACACCACAACAAAGTCCCCAGAAGGCCCACGAATGATGGGACGCCACCCAGACGGACTGGAGGCACAGGCTTGGTTAGGATTCGGGTTAGGGTTAGGATTGGGGGAAGGGGAATGCACAGTCCGTCTGCAGCCCGCCCGGGCGACGCCCACACCAACCCCGGAACCCCCCGAAGACCCTGAAAGATGCGCATGCTGCGTCAGACACTCACAGCCAAATTAGTGACGGGCATGACTGGCCCTGCCATCCAGCGACGCGTTTCGGTCTCTTGACCTCTTCAGGCTGGCTTTGCACTGATTGCAGGACGTAATCATCTTTTTCACTGCAAGTCTATGCCTACTGGGACACTCCTAATTCCCTAGTAGGTGGGGCACTTCTAATCCCCGAGACTTACGGCTTCTCTATTTGTCTCCACAGCAGGATGTGCTCCATTCGACTGCCGGAGAGTACTGAGCCGTTTTGAACAGGAGGAGAATATATAGGAGGTCTGCAGTGGGCGGGGCTCACGCTCAACACTGCAGTGTCGATGTTTTTGACTCTCCAAACTAATCCTACATTTGTGATGTGTCTACTCGACATGGTGTGTGCATCACAATGTGGACAAACACACAGGTAAGTATCATGGTGTTTATTTAAAGCATTAAAATGTTTGCTTTGATCTTTCTCCCATTCCTGTTTAGTGATGTGTCTGAAACAAGTTTCGGTAATCAACTTGTGGGCCCCAAACAACACACACACCACAACAAAGTCCCCAGAAGGCCCACGAATGATGGGACGCCACCCAGACGGACTGGAGGCACAGGCTTGGTTAGGATTCGGGTTAGGGTTAGGATTGGGGGAAGGGGAATGCACAGTCCGTCTGCAGCCCGCCCGGGCGACGCCCACACCAACCCCGGAACCCCCCGAAGACCCTGAAAGATGCGCATGCTGCGTCAGACACTCACAGCCAAATTAGTGACGGGCATGACTGGCCCTGCCATCCAGCGACGCGTTTCGGTCTCTTGACCTCTTCAGGCTGGCTTTGCACTGATTGCAGGACGTAATCATCTTTTTCACTGCAAGTCTATGCCTACTGGGACACTCCTAATTCCCTAGTAGGTGGGGCACTTCTAATCCCCGAGACTTACGGCTTCTCTATTTGTCTCCACAGCAGGATGTGCTCCATTCGACTGCCGGAGAGTACTGAGCCGTTTTGAACAGGAGGAGAATATATAGGAGGTCTGCAGTGGGCGGGGCTCACGCTCAACACTGCAGTGTCGATGTTTTTGACTCTCCAAACTAATCCTACATTTGTGATGTGTCTACTCGACATGGTGTGTGCATCACAATGTGGACAAACACACAGGTAAGTATCATGGTGTTTATTTAAAGCATTAAAATGTTTGCTTTGATCTTTCTCCCATTCCTGTTTAGTGATGTGTCTGAAACAAGTTTCGGTAATCAACTTGTGGGCCCCAAACAACACACACACCACAACAAAGTCCCCAGAAGGCCCACGAATGATGGGACGCCACCCAGACGGACTGGAGGCACAGGCTTGGTTAGGATTCGGGTTAGGGTTAGGATTGGGGGAAGGGGAATGCACAGTCCGTCTGCAGCCCGCCCGGGCGACGCCCACACCAACCCCGGAACCCCCCGAAGACCCTGAAAGATGCGCATGCTGCGTCAGACACTCACAGCCAAATTAGTGACGGGCATGACTGGCCCTGCCATCCAGCGACGCGTTTCGGTCTCTTGACCTCTTCAGGCTGGCTTTGCACTGATTGCAGGACGTAATCATCTTTTTCACTGCAAGTCTATGCCTACTGGGACACTCCTAATTCCCTAGTAGGTGGGGCACTTCTAATCCCCGAGACTTACGGCTTCTCTATTTGTCTCCACAGCAGGATGTGCTCCATTCGACTGCCGGAGAGTACTGAGCCGTTTTGAACAGGAGGAGAATATATAGGAGGTCTGCAGTGGGCGGGGCTCACGCTCAACACTGCAGTGTCGATGTTTTTGACTCTCCAAACTAATCCTACATTTGTGATGTGTCTACTCGACATGGTGTGTGCATCACAATGTGGACAAACACACAGGTAAGTATCATGGTGTTTATTTAAAGCATTAAAATGTTTGCTTTGATCTTTCTCCCATTCCTGTTTAGTGATGTGTCTGAAACAAGTTTCGGTAATCAACTTGTGGGCCCCAAACAACACACACACCACAACAAAGTCCCCAGAAGGCCCACGAATGATGGGACGCCACCCAGACGGACTGGAGGCACAGGCTTGGTTAGGATTCGGGTTAGGGTTAGGATTGGGGGAAGGGGAATGCACAGTCCGTCTGCAGCCCGCCCGGGCGACGCCCACACCAACCCCGGAACCCCCCGAAGACCCTGAAAGATGCGCATGCTGCGTCAGACACTCACAGCCAAATTAGTGACGGGCATGACTGGCCCTGCCATCCAGCGACGCGTTTCGGTCTCTTGACCTCTTCAGGCTGGCTTTGCACTGATTGCAGGACGTAATCATCTTTTTCACTGCAAGTCTATGCCTACTGGGACACTCCTAATTCCCTAGTAGGTGGGGCACTTCTAATCCCCGAGACTTACGGCTTCTCTATTTGTCTCCACAGCAGGATGTGCTCCATTCGACTGCCGGAGAGTACTGAGCCGTTTTGAACAGGAGGAGAATATATAGGAGGTCTGCAGTGGGCGGGGCTCACGCTCAACACTGCAGTGTCGATGTTTTTGACTCTCCAAACTAATCCTACATTTGTGATGTGTCTACTCGACATGGTGTGTGCATCACAATGTGGACAAACACACAGGTAAGTATCATGGTGTTTATTTAAAGCATTAAAATGTTTGCTTTGATCTTTCTCCCATTCCTGTTTAGTGATGTGTCTGAAACAAGTTTCGGTAATCAACTTGTGGGCCCCAAACAACACACACACCACAACAAAGTCCCCAGAAGGCCCACGAATGATGGGACGCCACCCAGACGGACTGGAGGCACAGGCTTGGTTAGGATTCGGGTTAGGGTTAGGATTGGGGGAAGGGGAATGCACAGTCCGTCTGCAGCCCGCCCGGGCGACGCCCACACCAACCCCGGAACCCCCCGAAGACCCTGAAAGATGCGCATGCTGCGTCAGACACTCACAGCCAAATTAGTGACGGGCATGACTGGCCCTGCCATCCAGCGACGCGTTTCGGTCTCTTGACCTCTTCAGGCTGGCTTTGCACTGATTGCAGGACGTAATCATCTTTTTCACTGCAAGTCTATGCCTACTGGGACACTCCTAATTCCCTAGTAGGTGGGGCACTTCTAATCCCCGAGACTTACGGCTTCTCTATTTGTCTCCACAGCAGGATGTGCTCCATTCGACTGCCGGAGAGTACTGAGCCGTTTTGAACAGGAGGAGAATATATAGGAGGTCTGCAGTGGGCGGGGCTCACGCTCAACACTGCAGTGTCGATGTTTTTGACTCTCCAAACTAATCCTACATTTGTGATGTGTCTACTCGACATGGTGTGTGCATCACAATGTGGACAAACACACAGGTAAGTATCATGGTGTTTATTTAAAGCATTAAAATGTTTGCTTTGATCTTTCTCCCATTCCTGTTTAGTGATGTGTCTGAAACAAGTTTCGGTAATCAACTTGTGGGCCCCAAACAACACACACACCACAACAAAGTCCCCAGAAGGCCCACGAATGATGGGACGCCACCCAGACGGACTGGAGGCACAGGCTTGGTTAGGATTCGGGTTAGGGTTAGGATTGGGGGAAGGGGAATGCACAGTCCGTCTGCAGCCCGCCCGGGCGACGCCCACACCAACCCCGGAACCCCCCGAAGACCCTGAAAGATGCGCATGCTGCGTCAGACACTCACAGCCAAATTAGTGACGGGCATGACTGGCCCTGCCATCCAGCGACGCGTTTCGGTCTCTTGACCTCTTCAGGCTGGCTTTGCACTGATTGCAGGACGTAATCATCTTTTTCACTGCAAGTCTATGCCTACTGGGACACTCCTAATTCCCTAGTAGGTGGGGCACTTCTAATCCCCGAGACTTACGGCTTCTCTATTTGTCTCCACAGCAGGATGTGCTCCATTCGACTGCCGGAGAGTACTGAGCCGTTTTGAACAGGAGGAGAATATATAGGAGGTCTGCAGTGGGCGGGGCTCACGCTCAACACTGCAGTGTCGATGTTTTTGACTCTCCAAACTAATCCTACATTTGTGATGTGTCTACTCGACATGGTGTGTGCATCACAATGTGGACAAACACACAGGTAAGTATCATGGTGTTTATTTAAAGCATTAAAATGTTTGCTTTGATCTTTCTCCCATTCCTGTTTAGTGATGTGTCTGAAACAAGTTTCGGTAATCAACTTGTGGGCCCCAAACAACACACACACCACAACAAAGTCCCCAGAAGGCCCACGAATGATGGGACGCCACCCAGACGGACTGGAGGCACAGGCTTGGTTAGGATTCGGGTTAGGGTTAGGATTGGGGGAAGGGGAATGCACAGTCCGTCTGCAGCCCGCCCGGGCGACGCCCACACCAACCCCGGAACCCCCCGAAGACCCTGAAAGATGCGCATGCTGCGTCAGACACTCACAGCCAAATTAGTGACGGGCATGACTGGCCCTGCCATCCAGCGACGCGTTTCGGTCTCTTGACCTCTTCAGGCTGGCTTTGCACTGATTGCAGGACGTAATCATCTTTTTCACTGCAAGTCTATGCCTACTGGGACACTCCTAATTCCCTAGTAGGTGGGGCACTTCTAATCCCCGAGACTTACGGCTTCTCTATTTGTCTCCACAGCAGGATGTGCTCCATTCGACTGCCGGAGAGTACTGAGCCGTTTTGAACAGGAGGAGAATATATAGGAGGTCTGCAGTGGGCGGGGCTCACGCTCAACACTGCAGTGTCGATGTTTTTGACTCTCCAAACTAATCCTACATTTGTGATGTGTCTACTCGACATGGTGTGTGCATCACAATGTGGACAAACACACAGGTAAGTATCATGGTGTTTATTTAAAGCATTAAAATGTTTGCTTTGATCTTTCTCCCATTCCTGTTTAGTGATGTGTCTGAAACAAGTTTCGGTAATCAACTTGTGGGCCCCAAACAACACACACACCACAACAAAGTCCCCAGAAGGCCCACGAATGATGGGACGCCACCCAGACGGACTGGAGGCACAGGCTTGGTTAGGATTCGGGTTAGGGTTAGGATTGGGGGAAGGGGAATGCACAGTCCGTCTGCAGCCCGCCCGGGCGACGCCCACACCAACCCCGGAACCCCCCGAAGACCCTGAAAGATGCGCATGCTGCGTCAGACACTCACAGCCAAATTAGTGACGGGCATGACTGGCCCTGCCATCCAGCGACGCGTTTCGGTCTCTTGACCTCTTCAGGCTGGCTTTGCACTGATTGCAGGACGTAATCATCTTTTTCACTGCAAGTCTATGCCTACTGGGACACTCCTAATTCCCTAGTAGGTGGGGCACTTCTAATCCCCGAGACTTACGGCTTCTCTATTTGTCTCCACAGCAGGATGTGCTCCATTCGACTGCCGGAGAGTACTGAGCCGTTTTGAACAGGAGGAGAATATATAGGAGGTCTGCAGTGGGCGGGGCTCACGCTCAACACTGCAGTGTCGATGTTTTTGACTCTCCAAACTAATCCTACATTTGTGATGTGTCTACTCGACATGGTGTGTGCATCACAATGTGGACAAACACACAGGTAAGTATCATGGTGTTTATTTAAAGCATTAAAATGTTTGCTTTGATCTTTCTCCCATTCCTGTTTAGTGATGTGTCTGAAACAAGTTTCGGTAATCAACTTGTGGGCCCCAAACAACACACACACCACAACAAAGTCCCCAGAAGGCCCACGAATGATGGGACGCCACCCAGACGGACTGGAGGCACAGGCTTGGTTAGGATTCGGGTTAGGGTTAGGATTGGGGGAAGGGGAATGCACAGTCCGTCTGCAGCCCGCCCGGGCGACGCCCACACCAACCCCGGAACCCCCCGAAGACCCTGAAAGATGCGCATGCTGCGTCAGACACTCACAGCCAAATTAGTGACGGGCATGACTGGCCCTGCCATCCAGCGACGCGTTTCGGTCTCTTGACCTCTTCAGGCTGGCTTTGCACTGATTGCAGGACGTAATCATCTTTTTCACTGCAAGTCTATGCCTACTGGGACACTCCTAATTCCCTAGTAGGTGGGGCACTTCTAATCCCCGAGACTTACGGCTTCTCTATTTGTCTCCACAGCAGGATGTGCTCCATTCGACTGCCGGAGAGTACTGAGCCGTTTTGAACAGGAGGAGAATATATAGGAGGTCTGCAGTGGGCGGGGCTCACGCTCAACACTGCAGTGTCGATGTTTTTGACTCTCCAAACTAATCCTACATTTGTGATGTGTCTACTCGACATGGTGTGTGCATCACAATGTGGACAAACACACAGGTAAGTATCATGGTGTTTATTTAAAGCATTAAAATGTTTGCTTTGATCTTTCTCCCATTCCTGTTTAGTGATGTGTCTGAAACAAGTTTCGGTAATCAACTTGTGGGCCCCAAACAACACACACACCACAACAAAGTCCCCAGAAGGCCCACGAATGATGGGACGCCACCCAGACGGACTGGAGGCACAGGCTTGGTTAGGATTCGGGTTAGGGTTAGGATTGGGGGAAGGGGAATGCACAGTCCGTCTGCAGCCCGCCCGGGCGACGCCCACACCAACCCCGGAACCCCCCGAAGACCCTGAAAGATGCGCATGCTGCGTCAGACACTCACAGCCAAATTAGTGACGGGCATGACTGGCCCTGCCATCCAGCGACGCGTTTCGGTCTCTTGACCTCTTCAGGCTGGCTTTGCACTGATTGCAGGACGTAATCATCTTTTTCACTGCAAGTCTATGCCTACTGGGACACTCCTAATTCCCTAGTAGGTGGGGCACTTCTAATCCCCGAGACTTACGGCTTCTCTATTTGTCTCCACAGCAGGATGTGCTCCATAGGGTTAGGGTTAGGGTTAGGGTTAGGGTTAGGGTTAGGGTTAGGGTTAGGGTTAGGGTTAGGGTTAGGGTTAGGGTTAGGGTTAGGGTTAGGGTTAGGGTTAGGGTTAGGGTTAGGGTTAGGGTTAGGGTTAGGGTTAGGGTTAGGGTTAGGGTTAGGTTTAGTGGTAGGGTCGGGGGAAGGGTAGTGGGCGGGGAGGAGTGTGCACAGTCCTTCGACAGTCTGCCTAGGCCACGCCCCCGCCAAACGCAGGACATCCCGAGGACTCTGCAATTAAGCAATCCGAATCGGGAACGCCTGCGCCACAGCGAGACCCCCTGAAAGGACCCTGAAAAGCAAGCAATCCGAGACAGGCGTTAAATGCAATGACGACACATGCGGACAAACATCCAGCGACGCGCGTTTCGGCCTTTCAGGCCTCGTCAGGCTGGCTGGGCCACGCCCACTGGGACTCACCTGGTTCCACCAGTGGGTGGGATGCTTCCTTGAAATCCCTGTGCCAAATGCCGACTCTCCCTGTGTGTCCTCCGTGAGCAGGATGTGTTCTGATCGACTGCTGGAGAGGGAATGAGCCTTCAAACAGGAGGTGGCTTTAAATAGTGTGCTGCAGGGGGCGGGGCTGTTGCTCACGCTGCAGTGGAGTCAGAAGAGGGTTAGGGTTAGGGTTAGGGTTAGGGTTAGGGTTAGGGTTAGGGTTAGGGTTAGGGTTAGGGTTAGGGTTAGGGTTAGGGTTAGGGTTAGGGTTAGGGTTAGGGTTAGGGTTAGGGTTAGGGTTAGGGTTAGGGTTAGGGTTAGGGTTAGGGTTAGGGTTAGGGTTAGGGTTAGGGTTAGGGTTAGGGTTAGGGTTAGGGTTAGGGTTAGGGTTAGGGTTAGGGTTAGGGTTAGGGTTAGGGTTAGGGTTAGGGTTAGGGTTAGGGTTAGGGTTAGGGTTAGGGTTAGGGTTAGGGTTAGGGTTAGGGTTAGGTTAGGGTTAGGGTTAGGGTTAGGGTTAGGGTTAGGGTTAGGGTTAGGGTTAGGGTTAGGGTTAGGGTTAGGGTTAGGGTTAGGGTTAGGGTTAGGGTTAGGGTTAGGGTTAGGGTTAGGGTTAGGGTTAGGGTTAGGGTTAGGGTTAGGGTTAGGGTTAGGGTTAGGGTTAGGGTTAGGGTTAGGGTTAGGGTTAGGGTTAGGGTTAGGGTTAGGGTTAGGGTTAGGGTTAGGGTTAGGGTTAGGGTTAGGGTTAGGGTTAGGGTTAGGGTTAGGGTTAGGGTTAGGGTTAGGGTTAGGGTTAGGGTTAGGGTTAGGGTTAGGGTTAGGGTTAGGGTTAGGGTTAGGGTTAGGGTTAGGGTTAGGGTTAGGGTTAGGGTTAGGGTTAGGGTTAGGGTTAGGGTTAGGGTTAGGGTTAGGGTTAGGTTGTGGGGGAGATGTGAGCGAAAGGAGATAGAAAGAGAGAAAGAAATAAAAGAGGGGAAGGGGGAGGGGCACAGTCCATTGACCCCCCGTCAGGGTGACGTCACGCCCGTCGCAGGAGACCCAGAGGACCTCCGAAGCGACAGCCCGACATCAGCCATGTCGCCAGCATGTCAAACTTGGACCACCATATCGGGACACCTGTTGTGTGGTCGGCCGGCCCGATGTTGGAGCCAACCTGTCAGCGTGATGATGGAGGAGCTCCAAGATGCGGAGCAGGTGCCTCTGGCTGGATCAGAGGTGCTGAACAAAGACGAGCTGTCATCAGGAGGCCGGGAGCTGTCAGCTGTCATCCGAAAGATCCGCTGCTTCCCGAGGCGCCTGCAGGCAGGAGGGTGTTCCACTGCTGTCATCATCTTTTCCTGGGGCGCTTTGAGTCTGACGTCCCATGGTCTCGGGTCGTCATCGCGGCCTCTGCGGTGTTGCCCTTGCCTGTCATGAGTTGTCGCAGGAGGGGAGCAGGATGCTGCACGTGCGTCGGACCGTAGTGGAGTCGTCAGGACCGCTGGCGCCGAACAGGTTGGAGGAGGGAACTCGCCGTAAATCTCCGCCTGGGCCTGATGTTTCCGGGCTGAAGTGGATGGAGCGGCTGCTGTGACGTCATCGGCTGGTCCTGGAAGTGCTGCTCGTCTGGCCACGTCGGTGTCAGGTGGGACAAGCGAGGCGATGTGGATCTCAGCTTGTCGCACAGTGTCAAAAGACAGCTTTGTGCCAAGTTTGCTTCTGGCCCGATTTGAAGCAACAAAAAGAGAGGAACTCCAATTTTGGTCAATTATAGGAGTTATATTATCCTTCTCAATTTGTAAAAAGTTGTTATCCTGCCTCTTTAAACCGTCAATTTGATTGCGGTTGAATTTGTTGTCTTGATGACTACCTCTGTTCTGAAATTTGAAGCCTGCTAATTCGCCACGGCGTGACTCCAAGTGTAAGTCACGCTCGTCATTATTGGCTTTAATGGAGGGCCGAATTTGAGGCCTCGCCAGTGTTGTTCTCTGAATATGAGCAAACAACAAAAGGGGTTGCATTGGCACAAACCCAGACATAATTGAATAGCAGGCAGACTATGGCAACAAGAGGTAGTTGTGTGTAGGCGGGCAATCAAAAATAGAAGTTGCAAATTTTTAGCAAAAAATGTACTATTTATTATAGCCTATGACATATCACTGCAACGTTTCGGCTATTACAGCCTTCATCAGGCAAAACATGTCACAGAAATAGTACAAAAATGAATGAAAAAGGCTTACACAAATACGGGAGTCTTCTGTCCTCGGAAATCTGGAGCCATCTGATCCCTGATAGAGATCAGCCTCATTTATACACTGAGGAACATTCATTGACATGCAAAACGGTACTCAATAGAAACAGCCAGTGGTATGGACGTCATGGAGGTGTTAATGACGTCCGGAAAAAACCAGTAGAGGGATGACTTGCCTTATGCTAAAGACACCCAGTGGAAAATCACAGTGACTGAGAGTATTTTTCCACAATGCATATACTGTGATCGAATTGAAAATTTAACCTTAAATTATGCTTGATCCCAATGGAATGTAGAAAGACATAATTAGGTGTTGGAGAACTTTCCGGCGAAACCCATGGTGGAGTCCAATTCTTAACATTATTCTCAATCCTTGAATAGTTGACAAGTTATTACAAGGAGAGTTAAAAATATGGAATATTTGTCCTTATCCCCAGTGACGGGTAGGTTTAGGATAAGGACGGGGTTTTGGCTAGAAAGTTCTCCGGGGCCCACCTACACACAGTCCACTTAAATACATGTTGTCTAATAAGAATTTTAAACATACATATAATAAAGTGGCAGAGTTGCATCCCTAGCAAAGTATATAAAGTTTTACCAGGAATATAAATTAGCATCTCTGTAAAGACAATGTGTAAAAATAGATCAATTACACAGTTATTACAAACATTTTTTGTGTCCATAAAAAACATTTGTCCAATTTGTACCTGTGTCAAATTACAGGAAGTGCATCGGGGGGGATGATAATGTCCCACATGGCGGAGGAGATGTCAGGGCCAGTCCGAATCGGCGGCCTCCAAGAGACCCACGAAGGGCACGGCGCCCATCCGGGCGACGGAGGGAAGGCACGGGCGTATTAGGTTGTGGGGGAGATGTGAGCGAAAGGAGATAGAAAGAGAGAAAGAAATAAAAGAGGGGAAGGGGGAGGGGCACAGTCCATTGACCCCCCGTCAGGGTGACGTCACGCCCGTCGCAGGAGACCCAGAGGACCTCCGAAGCGACAGCCCGACATCAGCCATGTCGCCAGCATGTCAAACTTGGACCACCATATCGGGACACCTGTTGTGTGGTCGGCCGGCCCGATGTTGGAGCCAACCTGTCAGCGTGATGATGGAGGAGCTCCAAGATGCGGAGCAGGTGCCTCTGGCTGGATCAGAGGTGCTGAACAAAGACGAGCTGTCATCAGGAGGCCGGGAGCTGTCAGCTGTCATCCGAAAGATCCGCTGCTTCCCGAGGCGCCTGCAGGCCGGAGGGTGTTCCACTGCTGTCATCATCTTTTCCTGGGGCGCTTTGAGTCTGACGTCCCATGGTCTCGGGTCGTCATCGCGGCCTCTGCGGTGTTGCCCTTGCCTGTCATGAGTTGTCGCAGGAGGGGAGCAGGATGCTGCACGTGCGTCGGACCGTAGTGGAGTCGTCAGGACCGCTGGCGCCGAACAGGTTGGAGGAGGGAACTCGCCGTAAATCTCCGCCTGGGCCTGATGTTTCCGGGCTGAAGTGGATGGAGCGGCTGCTGTGACGTCATCGGCTGGTCCTGGAAGTGCTGCTCGTCTGGCCACGTCGGTGTCAGGTGGGACAAGCGAGGCGATGTGGATCTCAGCTTGTCGCACAGTGTCAAAAGACAGCTTTGTGCCAAGTTTGCTTCTGGCCCGATTTGAAGCAACAAAAAGAGAGGAACTCCAATTTTGGTCAATTATAGGAGTTATATTATCCTTCTCAATTTGTAAAAAGTTGTTATCCTGCCTCTTTAAACCGTCAATTTGATTGCGGTTGAATTTGTTGTCTTGATGACTACCTCTGTTCTGAAATTTGAAGCCTGCTAATTCGCCACGGCGTGACTCCAAGTGTAAGTCACGCTCGTCATTATTGGCTTTAATGGAGGGCCGAATTTGAGGCCTCGCCAGTGTTGTTCTCTGAATATGAGCAAACAACAAAAGGGGTTGCATTGGCACAAACCCAGACATAATTGAATAGCAGGCAGACTATGGCAACAAGAGGTAGTTGTGTGTAGGCGGGCAATCAAAAATAGAAGTTGCAAATTTTTAGCAAAAAATGTACTATTTATTATAGCCTATGACATATCACTGCAACGTTTCGGCTATTACAGCCTTCATCAGGCAAAACATGTCACAGAAATAGTACAAAAATGAATGAAAAAGGCTTACACAAATACGGGAGTCTTCTGTCCTCGGAAATCTGGAGCCATCTGATCCCTGATAGAGATCAGCCTCATTTATACACTGAGGAACATTCATTGACATGCAAAACGGTACTCAATAGAAACAGCCAGTGGTATGGACGTCATGGAGGTGTTAATGACGTCCGGAAAAAACCAGTAGAGGGATGACTTGCCTTATGCTAAAGACACCCAGTGGAAAATCACAGTGACTGAGAGTATTTTTCCACAATGCATATACTGTGATCGAATTGAAAATTTAACCTTAAATTATGCTTGATCCCAATGGAATGTAGAAAGACATAATTAGGTGTTGGAGAACTTTCCGGCGAAACCCATGGTGGAGTCCAATTCTTAACATTATTCTCAATCCTTGAATAGTTGACAAGTTATTACAAGGAGAGTTAAAAATATGGAATATTTGTCCTTATCCCCAGTGACGGGTAGGTTTAGGATAAGGACGGGGTTTTGGCTAGAAAGTTCTCCGGGGCCCACCTACACACAGTCCACTTAAATACATGTTGTCTAATAAGAATTTTAAACATACATATAATAAAGTGGCAGAGTTGCATCCCTAGCAAAGTATATAAAGTTTTACCAGGAATATAAATTAGCATCTCTGTAAAGACAATGTGTAAAAATAGATCAATTACACAGTTATTACAAACATTTTTTGTGTCCATAAAAAACATTTGTCCAATTTGTACCTGTGTCAAATTACAGGAAGTGCATCGGGGGGGATGATAATGTCCCACATGGCGGAGGAGATGTCAGGGCCAGTCCGAATCGGCGGCCTCCAAGAGACCCACGAAGGGCACGGCGCCCATCCGGGCGACGGAGGGAAGGCACGGGCGTATTAGGTTGTGGGGGAGATGTGAGCGAAAGGAGATAGAAA
The DNA here is from genome assembly GCF_033978795.1 of Nerophis ophidion. Lineage (NCBI taxonomy): Eukaryota > Metazoa > Chordata > Actinopteri > Syngnathiformes > Syngnathidae > Nerophis > Nerophis ophidion. Next base: position 30,470 of record NW_026907262.1, on the reverse strand, counting down.
GAGAGAAAGAAATAAAAGAGGGGAAGGGGGAGGGGCACAGTCCATTGACCCCCCGTCAGGGTGACGTCACGCCCGTCGCAGGAGACCCAGAGGACCTCCGAAGCGACAGCCCGACATCAGCCATGTCGCCAGCATGTCAAACTTGGACCACCATATCGGGACACCTGTTGTGTGGTCGGCCGGCCCGATGTTGGAGCCAACCTGTCAGCGTGATGATGGAGGAGCTCCAAGATGCGGAGCAGGTGCCTCTGGCTGGATCAGAGGTGCTGAACAAAGACGAGCTGTCATCAGGAGGCCGGGAGCTGTCAGCTGTCATCCGAAAGATCCGCTGCTTCCCGAGGCGCCTGCAGGCAGGAGGGTGTTCCACTGCTGTCATCATCTTTTCCTGGGGCGCTTTGAGTCTGACGTCCCATGGTCTCGGGTCGTCATCGCGGCCTCTGCGGTGTTGCCCTTGCCTGTCATGAGTTGTCGCAGGAGGGGAGCAGGATGCTGCACGTGCGTCGGACCGTAGTGGAGTCGTCAGGACCGCTGGCGCCGAACAGGTTGGAGGAGGGAACTCGCCGTAAATCTCCGCCTGGGCCTGATGTTTCCGGGCTGAAGTGGATGGAGCGGCTGCTGTGACGTCATCGGCTGGTCCTGGAAGTGCTGCTCGTCTGGCCACGTCGGTGTCAGGTGGGACAAGCGAGGCGATGTGGATCTCAGCTTGTCGCACAGTGTCAAAAGACAGCTTTGTGCCAAGTTTGCTTCTGGCCCGATTTGAAGCAACAAAAAGAGAGGAACTCCAATTTTGGTCAATTATAGGAGTTATATTATCCTTCTCAATTTGTAAAAAGTTGTTATCCTGCCTCTTTAAACCGTCAATTTGATTGCGGTTGAATTTGTTGTCTTGATGACTACCTCTGTTCTGAAATTTGAAGCCTGCTAATTCGCCACGGCGTGACTCCAAGTGTAAGTCACGCTCGTCATTATTGGCTTTAATGGAGGGCCGAATTTGAGGCCTCGCCAGTGTTGTTCTCTGAATATGAGCAAACAACAAAAGGGGTTGCATTGGCACAAACCCAGACATAATTGAATAGCAGGCAGACTATGGCAACAAGAGGTAGTTGTGTGTAGGCGGGCAATCAAAAATAGAAGTTGCAAATTTTTAGCAAAAAATGTACTATTTATTATAGCCTATGACATATCACTGCAACGTTTCGGCTATTACAGCCTTCATCAGGCAAAACATGTCACAGAAATAGTACAAAAATGAATGAAAAAGGCTTACACAAATACGGGAGTCTTCTGTCCTCGGAAATCTGGAGCCATCTGATCCCTGATAGAGATCAGCCTCATTTATACACTGAGGAACATTCATTGACATGCAAAACGGTACTCAATAGAAACAGCCAGTGGTATGGACGTCATGGAGGTGTTAATGACGTCCGGAAAAAACCAGTAGAGGGATGACTTGCCTTATGCTAAAGACACCCAGTGGAAAATCACAGTGACTGAGAGTATTTTTCCACAATGCATATACTGTGATCGAATTGAAAATTTAACCTTAAATTATGCTTGATCCCAATGGAATGTAGAAAGACATAATTAGGTGTTGGAGAACTTTCCGGCGAAACCCATGGTGGAGTCCAATTCTTAACATTATTCTCAATCCTTGAATAGTTGACAAGTTATTACAAGGAGAGTTAAAAATATGGAATATTTGTCCTTATCCCCAGTGACGGGTAGGTTTAGGATAAGGACGGGGTTTTGGCTAGAAAGTTCTCCGGGGCCCACCTACACACAGTCCACTTAAATACATGTTGTCTAATAAGAATTTTAAACATACATATAATAAAGTGGCAGAGTTGCATCCCTAGCAAAGTATATAAAGTTTTACCAGGAATATAAATTAGCATCTCTGTAAAGACAATGTGTAAAAATAGATCAATTACACAGTTATTACAAACATTTTTTGTGTCCATAAAAAACATTTGTCCAATTTGTACCTGTGTCAAATTACAGGAAGTGCATCGGGGGGGATGATAATGTCCCACATGGCGGAGGAGATGTCAGGGCCAGTCCGAATCGGCGGCCTCCAAGAGACCCACGAAGGGCACGGCGCCCATCCGGGCGACGGAGGGAAGGCACGGGCGTATTAGGTTGTGGGGGAGATGTGAGCGAAAGGAGATAGAAAGAGAGAAAGAAATAAAAGAGGGGAAGGGGGAGGGGCACAGTCCATTGACCCCCCGTCAGGGTGACGTCACGCCCGTCGCAGGAGACCCAGAGGACCTCCGAAGCGACAGCCCGACATCAGCCATGTCGCCAGCATGTCAAACTTGGACCACCATATCGGGACACCTGTTGTGTGGTCGGCCGGCCCGATGTTGGAGCCAACCTGTCAGCGTGATGATGGAGGAGCTCCAAGATGCGGAGCAGGTGCCTCTGGCTGGATCAGAGGTGCTGAACAAAGACGAGCTGTCATCAGGAGGCCGGGAGCTGTCAGCTGTCATCCGAAAGATCCGCTGCTTCCCGAGGCGCCTGCAGGCAGGAGGGTGTTCCACTGCTGTCATCATCTTTTCCTGGGGCGCTTTGAGTCTGACGTCCCATGGTCTCGGGTCGTCATCGCGGCCTCTGCGGTGTTGCCCTTGCCTGTCATGAGTTGTCGCAGGAGGGGAGCAGGATGCTGCACGTGCGTCGGACCGTAGTGGAGTCGTCAGGACCGCTGGCGCCGAACAGGTTGGAGGAGGGAACTCGCCGTAAATCTCCGCCTGGGCCTGATGTTTCCGGGCTGAAGTGGATGGAGCGGCTGCTGTGACGTCATCGGCTGGTCCTGGAAGTGCTGCTCGTCTGGCCACGTCGGTGTCAGGTGGGACAAGCGAGGCGATGTGGATCTCAGCTTGTCGCACAGTGTCAAAAGACAGCTTTGTGCCAAGTTTGCTTCTGGCCCGATTTGAAGCAACAAAAAGAGAGGAACTCCAATTTTGGTCAATTATAGGAGTTATATTATCCTTCTCAATTTGTAAAAAGTTGTTATCCTGCCTCTTTAAACCGTCAATTTGATTGCGGTTGAATTTGTTGTCTTGATGACTACCTCTGTTCTGAAATTTGAAGCCTGCTAATTCGCCACGGCGTGACTCCAAGTGTAAGTCACGCTCGTCATTATTGGCTTTAATGGAGGGCCGAATTTGAGGCCTCGCCAGTGTTGTTCTCTGAATATGAGCAAACAACAAAAGGGGTTGCATTGGCACAAACCCAGACATAATTGAATAGCAGGCAGACTATGGCAACAAGAGGTAGTTGTGTGTAGGCGGGCAATCAAAAATAGAAGTTGCAAATTTTTAGCAAAAAATGTACTATTTATTATAGCCTATGACATATCACTGCAACGTTTCGGCTATTACAGCCTTCATCAGGCAAAACATGTCACAGAAATAGTACAAAAATGAATGAAAAAGGCTTACACAAATACGGGAGTCTTCTGTCCTCGGAAATCTGGAGCCATCTGATCCCTGATAGAGATCAGCCTCATTTATACACTGAGGAACATTCATTGACATGCAAAACGGTACTCAATAGAAACAGCCAGTGGTATGGACGTCATGGAGGTGTTAATGACGTCCGGAAAAAACCAGTAGAGGGATGACTTGCCTTATGCTAAAGACACCCAGTGGAAAATCACAGTGACTGAGAGTATTTTTCCACAATGCATATACTGTGATCGAATTGAAAATTTAACCTTAAATTATGCTTGATCCCAATGGAATGTAGAAAGACATAATTAGGTGTTGGAGAACTTTCCGGCGAAACCCATGGTGGAGTCCAATTCTTAACATTATTCTCAATCCTTGAATAGTTGACAAGTTATTACAAGGAGAGTTAAAAATATGGAATATTTGTCCTTATCCCCAGTGACGGGTAGGTTTAGGATAAGGACGGGGTTTTGGCTAGAAAGTTCTCCGGGGCCCACCTACACACAGTCCACTTAAATACATGTTGTCTAATAAGAATTTTAAACATACATATAATAAAGTGGCAGAGTTGCATCCCTAGCAAAGTATATAAAGTTTTACCAGGAATATAAATTAGCATCTCTGTAAAGACAATGTGTAAAAATAGATCAATTACACAGTTATTACAAACATTTTTTGTGTCCATAAAAAACATTTGTCCAATTTGTACCTGTGTCAAATTACAGGAAGTGCATCGGGGGGGATGATAATGTCCCACATGGCGGAGGAGATGTCAGGGCCAGTCCGAATCGGCGGCCTCCAAGAGACCCACGAAGGGCACGGCGCCCATCCGGGCGACGGAGGGAAGGCACGGGCGTATTAGGTTGTGGGGGAGATGTGAGCGAAAGGAGATAGAAAGAGAGAAAGAAATAAAAGAGGGGAAGGGGGAGGGGCACAGTCCATTGACCCCCCGTCAGGGTGACGTCACGCCCGTCGCAGGAGACCCAGAGGACCTCCGAAGCGACAGCCCGACATCAGCCATGTCGCCAGCATGTCAAACTTGGACCACCATATCGGGACACCTGTTGTGTGGTCGGCCGGCCCGATGTTGGAGCCAACCTGTCAGCGTGATGATGGAGGAGCTCCAAGATGCGGAGCAGGTGCCTCTGGCTGGATCAGAGGTGCTGAACAAAGACGAGCTGTCATCAGGAGGCCGGGAGCTGTCAGCTGTCATCCGAAAGATCCGCTGCTTCCCGAGGCGCCTGCAGGCAGGAGGGTGTTCCACTGCTGTCATCATCTTTTCCTGGGGCGCTTTGAGTCTGACGTCCCATGGTCTCGGGTCGTCATCGCGGCCTCTGCGGTGTTGCCCTTGCCTGTCATGAGTTGTCGCAGGAGGGGAGCAGGATGCTGCACGTGCGTCGGACCGTAGTGGAGTCGTCAGGACCGCTGGCGCCGAACAGGTTGGAGGAGGGAACTCGCCGTAAATCTCCGCCTGGGCCTGATGTTTCCGGGCTGAAGTGGATGGAGCGGCTGCTGTGACGTCATCGGCTGGTCCTGGAAGTGCTGCTCGTCTGGCCACGTCGGTGTCAGGTGGGACAAGCGAGGCGATGTGGATCTCAGCTTGTCGCACAGTGTCAAAAGACAGCTTTGTGCCAAGTTTGCTTCTGGCCCGATTTGAAGCAACAAAAAGAGAGGAACTCCAATTTTGGTCAATTATAGGAGTTATATTATCCTTCTCAATTTGTAAAAAGTTGTTATCCTGCCTCTTTAAACCGTCAATTTGATTGCGGTTGAATTTGTTGTCTTGATGACTACCTCTGTTCTGAAATTTGAAGCCTGCTAATTCGCCACGGCGTGACTCCAAGTGTAAGTCACGCTCGTCATTATTGGCTTTAATGGAGGGCCGAATTTGAGGCCTCGCCAGTGTTGTTCTCTGAATATGAGCAAACAACAAAAGGGGTTGCATTGGCACAAACCCAGACATAATTGAATAGCAGGCAGACTATGGCAACAAGAGGTAGTTGTGTGTAGGCGGGCAATCAAAAATAGAAGTTGCAAATTTTTAGCAAAAAATGTACTATTTATTATAGCCTATGACATATCACTGCAACGTTTCGGCTATTACAGCCTTCATCAGGCAAAACATGTCACAGAAATAGTACAAAAATGAATGAAAAAGGCTTACACAAATACGGGAGTCTTCTGTCCTCGGAAATCTGGAGCCATCTGATCCCTGATAGAGATCAGCCTCATTTATACACTGAGGAACATTCATTGACATGCAAAACGGTACTCAATAGAAACAGCCAGTGGTATGGACGTCATGGAGGTGTTAATGACGTCCGGAAAAAACCAGTAGAGGGATGACTTGCCTTATGCTAAAGACACCCAGTGGAAAATCACAGTGACTGAGAGTATTTTTCCACAATGCATATACTGTGATCGAATTGAAAATTTAACCTTAAATTATGCTTGATCCCAATGGAATGTAGAAAGACATAATTAGGTGTTGGAGAACTTTCCGGCGAAACCCATGGTGGAGTCCAATTCTTAACATTATTCTCAATCCTTGAATAGTTGACAAGTTATTACAAGGAGAGTTAAAAATATGGAATATTTGTCCTTATCCCCAGTGACGGGTAGGTTTAGGATAAGGACGGGGTTTTGGCTAGAAAGTTCTCCGGGGCCCACCTACACACAGTCCACTTAAATACATGTTGTCTAATAAGAATTTTAAACATACATATAATAAAGTGGCAGAGTTGCATCCCTAGCAAAGTATATAAAGTTTTACCAGGAATATAAATTAGCATCTCTGTAAAGACAATGTGTAAAAATAGATCAATTACACAGTTATTACAAACATTTTTTGTGTCCATAAAAAACATTTGTCCAATTTGTACCTGTGTCAAATTACAGGAAGTGCATCGGGGGGGATGATAATGTCCCACATGGCGGAGGAGATGTCAGGGCCAGTCCGAATCGGCGGCCTCCAAGAGACCCACGAAGGGCACGGCGCCCATCCGGGCGACGGAGGGAAGGCACGGGCGTATTAGGTTGTGGGGGAGATGTGAGCGAAAGGAGATAGAAAGAGAGAAAGAAATAAAAGAGGGGAAGGGGGAGGGGCACAGTCCATTGACCCCCCGTCAGGGTGACGTCACGCCCGTCGCAGGAGACCCAGAGGACCTCCGAAGCGACAGCCCGACATCAGCCATGTCGCCAGCATGTCAAACTTGGACCACCATATCGGGACACCTGTTGTGTGGTCGGCCGGCCCGATGTTGGAGCCAACCTGTCAGCGTGATGATGGAGGAGCTCCAAGATGCGGAGCAGGTGCCTCTGGCTGGATCAGAGGTGCTGAACAAAGACGAGCTGTCATCAGGAGGCCGGGAGCTGTCAGCTGTCATCCGAAAGATCCGCTGCTTCCCGAGGCGCCTGCAGGCAGGAGGGTGTTCCACTGCTGTCATCATCTTTTCCTGGGGCGCTTTGAGTCTGACGTCCCATGGTCTCGGGTCGTCATCGCGGCCTCTGCGGTGTTGCCCTTGCCTGTCATGAGTTGTCGCAGGAGGGGAGCAGGATGCTGCACGTGCGTCGGACCGTAGTGGAGTCGTCAGGACCGCTGGCGCCGAACAGGTTGGAGGAGGGAACTCGCCGTAAATCTCCGCCTGGGCCTGATGTTTCCGGGCTGAAGTGGATGGAGCGGCTGCTGTGACGTCATCGGCTGGTCCTGGAAGTGCTGCTCGTCTGGCCACGTCGGTGTCAGGTGGGACAAGCGAGGCGATGTGGATCTCAGCTTGTCGCACAGTGTCAAAAGACAGCTTTGTGCCAAGTTTGCTTCTGGCCCGATTTGAAGCAACAAAAAGAGAGGAACTCCAATTTTGGTCAATTATAGGAGTTATATTATCCTTCTCAATTTGTAAAAAGTTGTTATCCTGCCTCTTTAAACCGTCAATTTGATTGCGGTTGAATTTGTTGTCTTGATGACTACCTCTGTTCTGAAATTTGAAGCCTGCTAATTCGCCACGGCGTGACTCCAAGTGTAAGTCACGCTCGTCATTATTGGCTTTAATGGAGGGCCGAATTTGAGGCCTCGCCAGTGTTGTTCTCTGAATATGAGCAAACAACAAAAGGGGTTGCATTGGCACAAACCCAGACATAATTGAATAGCAGGCAGACTATGGCAACAAGAGGTAGTTGTGTGTAGGCGGGCAATCAAAAATAGAAGTTGCAAATTTTTAGCAAAAAATGTACTATTTATTATAGCCTATGACATATCACTGCAACGTTTCGGCTATTACAGCCTTCATCAGGCAAAACATGTCACAGAAATAGTACAAAAATGAATGAAAAAGGCTTACACAAATACGGGAGTCTTCTGTCCTCGGAAATCTGGAGCCATCTGATCCCTGATAGAGATCAGCCTCATTTATACACTGAGGAACATTCATTGACATGCAAAACGGTACTCAATAGAAACAGCCAGTGGTATGGACGTCATGGAGGTGTTAATGACGTCCGGAAAAAACCAGTAGAGGGATGACTTGCCTTATGCTAAAGACACCCAGTGGAAAATCACAGTGACTGAGAGTATTTTTCCACAATGCATATACTGTGATCGAATTGAAAATTTAACCTTAAATTATGCTTGATCCCAATGGAATGTAGAAAGACATAATTAGGTGTTGGAGAACTTTCCGGCGAAACCCATGGTGGAGTCCAATTCTTAACATTATTCTCAATCCTTGAATAGTTGACAAGTTATTACAAGGAGAGTTAAAAATATGGAATATTTGTCCTTATCCCCAGTGACGGGTAGGTTTAGGATAAGGACGGGGTTTTGGCTAGAAAGTTCTCCGGGGCCCACCTACACACAGTCCACTTAAATACATGTTGTCTAATAAGAATTTTAAACATACATATAATAAAGTGGCAGAGTTGCATCCCTAGCAAAGTATATAAAGTTTTACCAGGAATATAAATTAGCATCTCTGTAAAGACAATGTGTAAAAATAGATCAATTACACAGTTATTACAAACATTTTTTGTGTCCATAAAAAACATTTGTCCAATTTGTACCTGTGTCAAATTACAGGAAGTGCATCGGGGGGGATGATAATGTCCCACATGGCGGAGGAGATGTCAGGGCCAGTCCGAATCGGCGGCCTCCAAGAGACCCACGAAGGGCACGGCGCCCATCCGGGCGACGGAGGGAAGGCACGGGCGTATTAGGTTGTGGGGGAGATGTGAGCGAAAGGAGATAGAAAGAGAGAAAGAAATAAAAGAGGGGAAGGGGGAGGGGCACAGTCCATTGACCCCCCGTCAGGGTGACGTCACGCCCGTCGCAGGAGACCCAGAGGACCTCCGAAGCGACAGCCCGACATCAGCCATGTCGCCAGCATGTCAAACTTGGACCACCATATCGGGACACCTGTTGTGTGGTCGGCCGGCCCGATGTTGGAGCCAACCTGTCAGCGTGATGATGGAGGAGCTCCAAGATGCGGAGCAGGTGCCTCTGGCTGGATCAGAGGTGCTGAACAAAGACGAGCTGTCATCAGGAGGCCGGGAGCTGTCAGCTGTCATCCGAAAGATCCGCTGCTTCCCGAGGCGCCTGCAGGCAGGAGGGTGTTCCACTGCTGTCATCATCTTTTCCTGGGGCGCTTTGAGTCTGACGTCCCATGGTCTCGGGTCGTCATCGCGGCCTCTGCGGTGTTGCCCTTGCCTGTCATGAGTTGTCGCAGGAGGGGAGCAGGATGCTGCACGTGCGTCGGACCGTAGTGGAGTCGTCAGGACCGCTGGCGCCGAACAGGTTGGAGGAGGGAACTCGCCGTAAATCTCCGCCTGGGCCTGATGTTTCCGGGCTGAAGTGGATGGAGCGGCTGCTGTGACGTCATCGGCTGGTCCTGGAAGTGCTGCTCGTCTGGCCACGTCGGTGTCAGGTGGGACAAGCGAGGCGATGTGGATCTCAGCTTGTCGCACAGTGTCAAAAGACAGCTTTGTGCCAAGTTTGCTTCTGGCCCGATTTGAAGCAACAAAAAGAGAGGAACTCCAATTTTGGTCAATTATAGGAGTTATATTATCCTTCTCAATTTGTAAAAAGTTGTTATCCTGCCTCTTTAAACCGTCAATTTGATTGCGGTTGAATTTGTTGTCTTGATGACTACCTCTGTTCTGAAATTTGAAGCCTGCTAATTCGCCACGGCGTGACTCCAAGTGTAAGTCACGCTCGTCATTATTGGCTTTAATGGAGGGCCGAATTTGAGGCCTCGCCAGTGTTGTTCTCTGAATATGAGCAAACAACAAAAGGGGTTGCATTGGCACAAACCCAGACATAATTGAATAGCAGGCAGACTATGGCAACAAGAGGTAGTTGTGTGTAGGCGGGCAATCAAAAATAGAAGTTGCAAATTTTTAGCAAAAAATGTACTATTTATTATAGCCTATGACATATCACTGCAACGTTTCGGCTATTACAGCCTTCATCAGGCAAAACATGTCACAGAAATAGTACAAAAATGAATGAAAAAGGCTTACACAAATACGGGAGTCTTCTGTCCTCGGAAATCTGGAGCCATCTGATCCCTGATAGAGATCAGCCTCATTTATACACTGAGGAACATTCATTGACATGCAAAACGGTACTCAATAGAAACAGCCAGTGGTATGGACGTCATGGAGGTGTTAATGACGTCCGGAAAAAACCAGTAGAGGGATGACTTGCCTTATGCTAAAGACACCCAGTGGAAAATCACAGTGACTGAGAGTATTTTTCCACAATGCATATACTGTGATCGAATTGAAAATTTAACCTTAAATTATGCTTGATCCCAATGGAATGTAGAAAGACATAATTAGGTGTTGGAGAACTTTCCGGCGAAACCCATGGTGGAGTCCAATTCTTAACATTATTCTCAATCCTTGAATAGTTGACAAGTTATTACAAGGAGAGTTAAAAATATGGAATATTTGTCCTTATCCCCAGTGACGGGTAGGTTTAGGATAAGGACGGGGTTTTGGCTAGAAAGTTCTCCGGGGCCCACCTACACACAGTCCACTTAAATACATGTTGTCTAATAAGAATTTTAAACATACATATAATAAAGTGGCAGAGTTGCATCCCTAGCAAAGTATATAAAGTTTTACCAGGAATATAAATTAGCATCTCTGTAAAGACAATGTGTAAAAATAGATCAATTACACAGTTATTACAAACATTTTTTGTGTCCATAAAAAACATTTGTCCAATTTGTACCTGTGTCAAATTACAGGAAGTGCATCGGGGGGGATGATAATGTCCCACATGGCGGAGGAGATGTCAGGGCCAGTCCGAATCGGCGGCCTCCAAGAGACCCACGAAGGGCACGGCGCCCATCCGGGCGACGGAGGGAAGGCACGGGCGTATTAGGTTGTGGGGGAGATGTGAGCGAAAGGAGATAGAAAGAGAGAAAGAAATAAAAGAGGGGAAGGGGGAGGGGCACAGTCCATTGACCCCCCGTCAGGGTGACGTCACGCCCGTCGCAGGAGACCCAGAGGACCTCCGAAGCGACAGCCCGACATCAGCCATGTCGCCAGCATGTCAAACTTGGACCACCATATCGGGACACCTGTTGTGTGGTCGGCCGGCCCGATGTTGGAGCCAACCTGTCAGCGTGATGATGGAGGAGCTCCAAGATGCGGAGCAGGTGCCTCTGGCTGGATCAGAGGTGCTGAACAAAGACGAGCTGTCATCAGGAGGCCGGGAGCTGTCAGCTGTCATCCGAAAGATCCGCTGCTTCCCGAGGCGCCTGCAGGCAGGAGGGTGTTCCACTGCTGTCATCATCTTTTCCTGGGGCGCTTTGAGTCTGACGTCCCATGGTCTCGGGTCGTCATCGCGGCCTCTGCGGTGTTGCCCTTGCCTGTCATGAGTTGTCGCAGGAGGGGAGCAGGATGCTGCACGTGCGTCGGACCGTAGTGGAGTCGTCAGGACCGCTGGCGCCGAACAGGTTGGAGGAGGGAACTCGCCGTAAATCTCCGCCTGGGCCTGATGTTTCCGGGCTGAAGTGGATGGAGCGGCTGCTGTGACGTCATCGGCTGGTCCTGGAAGTGCTGCTCGTCTGGCCACGTCGGTGTCAGGTGGGACAAGCGAGGCGATGTGGATCTCAGCTTGTCGCACAGTGTCAAAAGACAGCTTTGTGCCAAGTTTGCTTCTGGCCCGATTTGAAGCAACAAAAAGAGAGGAACTCCAATTTTGGTCAATTATAGGAGTTATATTATCCTTCTCAATTTGTAAAAAGTTGTTATCCTGCCTCTTTAAACCGTCAATTTGATTGCGGTTGAATTTGTTGTCTTGATGACTACCTCTGTTCTGAAATTTGAAGCCTGCTAATTCGCCACGGCGTGACTCCAAGTGTAAGTCACGCTCGTCATTATTGGCTTTAATGGAGGGCCGAATTTGAGGCCTCGCCAGTGTTGTTCTCTGAATATGAGCAAACAACAAAAGGGGTTGCATTGGCACAAACCCAGACATAATTGAATAGCAGGCAGACTATGGCAACAAGAGGTAGTTGTGTGTAGGCGGGCAATCAAAAATAGAAGTTGCAAATTTTTAGCAAAAAATGTACTATTTATTATAGCCTATGACATATCACTGCAACGTTTCGGCTATTACAGCCTTCATCAGGCAAAACATGTCACAGAAATAGTACAAAAATGAATGAAAAAGGCTTACACAAATACGGGAGTCTTCTGTCCTCGGAAATCTGGAGCCATCTGATCCCTGATAGAGATCAGCCTCATTTATACACTGAGGAACATTCATTGACATGCAAAACGGTACTCAATAGAAACAGCCAGTGGTATGGACGTCATGGAGGTGTTAATGACGTCCGGAAAAAACCAGTAGAGGGATGACTTGCCTTATGCTAAAGACACCCAGTGGAAAATCACAGTGACTGAGAGTATTTTTCCACAATGCATATACTGTGATCGAATTGAAAATTTAACCTTAAATTATGCTTGATCCCAATGGAATGTAGAAAGACATAATTAGGTGTTGGAGAACTTTCCGGCGAAACCCATGGTGGAGTCCAATTCTTAACATTATTCTCAATCCTTGAATAGTTGACAAGTTATTACAAGGAGAGTTAAAAATATGGAATATTTGTCCTTATCCCCAGTGACGGGTAGGTTTAGGATAAGGACGGGGTTTTGGCTAGAAAGTTCTCCGGGGCCCACCTACACACAGTCCACTTAAATACATGTTGTCTAATAAGAATTTTAAACATACATATAATAAAGTGGCAGAGTTGCATCCCTAGCAAAGTATATAAAGTTTTACCAGGAATATAAATTAGCATCTCTGTAAAGACAATGTGTAAAAATAGATCAATTACACAGTTATTACAAACATTTTTTGTGTCCATAAAAAACATTTGTCCAATTTGTACCTGTGTCAAATTACAGGAAGTGCATCGGGGGGGATGATAATGTCCCACATGGCGGAGGAGATGTCAGGGCCAGTCCGAATCGGCGGCCTCCAAGAGACCCACGAAGGGCACGGCGCCCATCCGGGCGACGGAGGGAAGGCACGGGCGTATTAGGTTGTGGGGGAGATGTGAGCGAAAGGAGATAGAAAGAGAGAAAGAAATAAAAGAGGGGAAGGGGGAGGGGCACAGTCCATTGACCCCCCGTCAGGGTGACGTCACGCCCGTCGCAGGAGACCCAGAGGACCTCCGAAGCGACAGCCCGACATCAGCCATGTCGCCAGCATGTCAAACTTGGACCACCATATCGGGACACCTGTTGTGTGGTCGGCCGGCCCGATGTTGGAGCCAACCTGTCAGCGTGATGATGGAGGAGCTCCAAGATGCGGAGCAGGTGCCTCTGGCTGGATCAGAGGTGCTGAACAAAGACGAGCTGTCATCAGGAGGCCGGGAGCTGTCAGCTGTCATCCGAAAGATCCGCTGCTTCCCGAGGCGCCTGCAGGCAGGAGGGTGTTCCACTGCTGTCATCATCTTTTCCTGGGGCGCTTTGAGTCTGACGTCCCATGGTCTCGGGTCGTCATCGCGGCCTCTGCGGTGTTGCCCTTGCCTGTCATGAGTTGTCGCAGGAGGGGAGCAGGATGCTGCACGTGCGTCGGACCGTAGTGGAGTCGTCAGGACCGCTGGCGCCGAACAGGTTGGAGGAGGGAACTCGCCGTAAATCTCCGCCTGGGCCTGATGTTTCCGGGCTGAAGTGGATGGAGCGGCTGCTGTGACGTCATCGGCTGGTCCTGGAAGTGCTGCTCGTCTGGCCACGTCGGTGTCAGGTGGGACAAGCGAGGCGATGTGGATCTCAGCTTGTCGCACAGTGTCAAAAGACAGCTTTGTGCCAAGTTTGCTTCTGGCCCGATTTGAAGCAACAAAAAGAGAGGAACTCCAATTTTGGTCAATTATAGGAGTTATATTATCCTTCTCAATTTGTAAAAAGTTGTTATCCTGCCTCTTTAAACCGTCAATTTGATTGCGGTTGAATTTGTTGTCTTGATGACTACCTCTGTTCTGAAATTTGAAGCCTGCTAATTCGCCACGGCGTGACTCCAAGTGTAAGTCACGCTCGTCATTATTGGCTTTAATGGAGGGCCGAATTTGAGGCCTCGCCAGTGTTGTTCTCTGAATATGAGCAAACAACAAAAGGGGTTGCATTGGCACAAACCCAGACATAATTGAATAGCAGGCAGACTATGGCAACAAGAGGTAGTTGTGTGTAGGCGGGCAATCAAAAATAGAAGTTGCAAATTTTTAGCAAAAAATGTACTATTTATTATAGCCTATGACATATCACTGCAACGTTTCGGCTATTACAGCCTTCATCAGGCAAAACATGTCACAGAAATAGTACAAAAATGAATGAAAAAGGCTTACACAAATACGGGAGTCTTCTGTCCTCGGAAATCTGGAGCCATCTGATCCCTGATAGAGATCAGCCTCATTTATACACTGAGGAACATTCATTGACATGCAAAACGGTACTCAATAGAAACAGCCAGTGGTATGGACGTCATGGAGGTGTTAATGACGTCCGGAAAAAACCAGTAGAGGGATGACTTGCCTTATGCTAAAGACACCCAGTGGAAAATCACAGTGACTGAGAGTATTTTTCCACAATGCATATACTGTGATCGAATTGAAAATTTAACCTTAAATTATGCTTGATCCCAATGGAATGTAGAAAGACATAATTAGGTGTTGGAGAACTTTCCGGCGAAACCCATGGTGGAGTCCAATTCTTAACATTATTCTCAATCCTTGAATAGTTGACAAGTTATTACAAGGAGAGTTAAAAATATGGAATATTTGTCCTTATCCCCAGTGACGGGTAGGTTTAGGATAAGGACGGGGTTTTGGCTAGAAAGTTCTCCGGGGCCCACCTACACACAGTCCACTTAAATACATGTTGTCTAATAAGAATTTTAAACATACATATAATAAAGTGGCAGAGTTGCATCCCTAGCAAAGTATATAAAGTTTTACCAGGAATATAAATTAGCATCTCTGTAAAGACAATGTGTAAAAATAGATCAATTACACAGTTATTACAAACATTTTTTGTGTCCATAAAAAACATTTGTCCAATTTGTACCTGTGTCAAATTACAGGAAGTGCATCGGGGGGGATGATAATGTCCCACATGGCGGAGGAGATGTCAGGGCCAGTCCGAATCGGCGGCCTCCAAGAGACCCACGAAGGGCACGGCGCCCATCCGGGCGACGGAGGGAAGGCACGGGCGTATTAGGTTGTGGGGGAGATGTGAGCGAAAGGAGATAGAAAGAGAGAAAGAAATAAAAGAGGGGAAGGGGGAGGGGCACAGTCCATTGACCCCCCGTCAGGGTGACGTCACGCCCGTCGCAGGAGACCCAGAGGACCTCCGAAGCGACAGCCCGACATCAGCCATGTCGCCAGCATGTCAAACTTGGACCACCATATCGGGACACCTGTTGTGTGGTCGGCCGGCCCGATGTTGGAGCCAACCTGTCAGCGTGATGATGGAGGAGCTCCAAGATGCGGAGCAGGTGCCTCTGGCTGGATCAGAGGTGCTGAACAAAGACGAGCTGTCATCAGGAGGCCGGGAGCTGTCAGCTGTCATCCGAAAGATCCGCTGCTTCCCGAGGCGCCTGCAGGCAGGAGGGTGTTCCACTGCTGTCATCATCTTTTCCTGGGGCGCTTTGAGTCTGACGTCCCATGGTCTCGGGTCGTCATCGCGGCCTCTGCGGTGTTGCCCTTGCCTGTCATGAGTTGTCGCAGGAGGGGAGCAGGATGCTGCACGTGCGTCGGACCGTAGTGGAGTCGTCAGGACCGCTGGCGCCGAACAGGTTGGAGGAGGGAACTCGCCGTAAATCTCCGCCTGGGCCTGATGTTTCCGGGCTGAAGTGGATGGAGCGGCTGCTGTGACGTCATCGGCTGGTCCTGGAAGTGCTGCTCGTCTGGCCACGTCGGTGTCAGGTGGGACAAGCGAGGCGATGTGGATCTCAGCTTGTCGCACAGTGTCAAAAGACAGCTTTGTGCCAAGTTTGCTTCTGGCCCGATTTGAAGCAACAAAAAGAGAGGAACTCCAATTTTGGTCAATTATAGGAGTTATATTATCCTTCTCAATTTGTAAAAAGTTGTTATCCTGCCTCTTTAAACCGTCAATTTGATTGCGGTTGAATTTGTTGTCTTGATGACTACCTCTGTTCTGAAATTTGAAGCCTGCTAATTCGCCACGGCGTGACTCCAAGTGTAAGTCACGCTCGTCATTATTGGCTTTAATGGAGGGCCGAATTTGAGGCCTCGCCAGTGTTGTTCTCTGAATATGAGCAAACAACAAAAGGGGTTGCATTGGCACAAACCCAGACATAATTGAATAGCAGGCAGACTATGGCAACAAGAGGTAGTTGTGTGTAGGCGGGCAATCAAAAATAGAAGTTGCAAATTTTTAGCAAAAAATGTACTATTTATTATAGCCTATGACATATCACTGCAACGTTTCGGCTATTACAGCCTTCATCAGGCAAAACATGTCACAGAAATAGTACAAAAATGAATGAAAAAGGCTTACACAAATACGGGAGTCTTCTGTCCTCGGAAATCTGGAGCCATCTGATCCCTGATAGAGATCAGCCTCATTTATACACTGAGGAACATTCATTGACATGCAAAACGGTACTCAATAGAAACAGCCAGTGGTATGGACGTCATGGAGGTGTTAATGACGTCCGGAAAAAACCAGTAGAGGGATGACTTGCCTTATGCTAAAGACACCCAGTGGAAAATCACAGTGACTGAGAGTATTTTTCCACAATGCATATACTGTGATCGAATTGAAAATTTAACCTTAAATTATGCTTGATCCCAATGGAATGTAGAAAGACATAATTAGGTGTTGGAGAACTTTCCGGCGAAACCCATGGTGGAGTCCAATTCTTAACATTATTCTCAATCCTTGAATAGTTGACAAGTTATTACAAGGAGAGTTAAAAATATGGAATATTTGTCCTTATCCCCAGTGACGGGTAGGTTTAGGATAAGGACGGGGTTTTGGCTAGAAAGTTCTCCGGGGCCCACCTACACACAGTCCACTTAAATACATGTTGTCTAATCAGAATTTTAAACATACATATAATAAAGTGGCAGAGTTGCATCCCTAGCAAAGTATATAAAGTTTTACCAGGAATATAAATTAGCATCTCTGTAAAGACAATGTGTAAAAATAGATCAATTACACAGTTATTACAAACATTTTTTGTGTCCATAAAAAACATTTGTCCAATTTGTACCTGTGTCAAATTACAGGAAGTGCATCGGGGGGGATGATAATGTCCCACATGGCGGAGGAGATGTCAGGGCCAGTCCGAATCGGCGGCCTCCAAGAGACCCACGAAGGGCACGGCGCCCATCCGGGCGACGGAGGGAAGGCACGGGCGTATTAGGTTGTGGGGGAGATGTGAGCGAAAGGAGATAGAAAGAGAGAAAGAAATAAAAGAGGGGAAGGGGGAGGGGCACAGTCCATTGACCCCCCGTCAGGGTGACGTCACGCCCGTCGCAGGAGACCCAGAGGACCTCCGAAGCGACAGCCCGACATCAGCCATGTCGCCAGCATGTCAAACTTGGACCACCATATCGGGACACCTGTTGTGTGGTCGGCCGGCCCGATGTTGGAGCCAACCTGTCAGCGTGATGATGGAGGAGCTCCAAGATGCGGAGCAGGTGCCTCTGGCTGGATCAGAGGTGCTGAACAAAGACGAGCTGTCATCAGGAGGCCGGGAGCTGTCAGCTGTCATCCGAAAGATCCGCTGCTTCCCGAGGCGTCTGCAGGCAGGAGGGTGTTCCACTGCTGTCATCATCTTTTCCTGGGGCGCTTTGAGTCTGACGTCCCATGGTCTCGGGTCGTCATCGCGGCCTCTGCGGTGTTGCCCTTGCCTGTCATGAGTTGTCGCAGGAGGGGAGCAGGATGCTGCACGTGCGTCGGACCGTAGTGGAGTCGTCAGGACCGCTGGCGCCGAACAGGTTGGAGGAGGGAACTCGCCGTAAATCTCCGCCTGGGCCTGATGTATCCGGGCTGAAGTGGATGGAGCGGCTGCTGTGACGTCATCGGCTGGTCCTGGAAGTGCTGCTCGTCTGGCCACGTCGGTGTCAGGTGGGACAAGCGAGGCGATGTGGATCTCAGCTTGTCGCACAGTGTCAAAAGACAGCTTTGTGCCAAGTTTGCTTCTGGCCCGATTTGAGGCAACAAAAAGAGAGGAACTCCAATTTTGGTCAATTATAGGAGTTATATTATCCTTCTCAATTTGTAAAAGGTTGTTATCATGCCTCTTTAAACCGTCAATTTGATTGCGGTTAAATTTGTTGTCTTGATGACTACCTCTGTTCTGAAATTTGAAGCCTGCTAATTCGCCACGGCGTGACTCCAAGTGTAAGTCACGCTCGTCATTATTGGCTTTAGTGGAGGGCCGAATTTGAGGCCTCGCCAGTGTTGTTCTCTGAATATGAGCAAACAACAAAAGGGGTTGCATTGGCACAAACCCAGACATAATTGAATAGCAGGCAGACTATGGCAACAAGAGGTAGTTGTGTGTAGGCGGGCAATCAAAAATAGAAGTTGCAAATTTTTAGCAAAAAATGTACTATTTATTATAGCCTATGACATATCACTGCAACGTTTCGGCTATTGAAGCCTTCATCAGGCAAAACATGTCACAGAAATAGTACAAAAATGAATGAAAAAGGCTTACACAAATACGGGAGTCTTCTGTCCTCGGAAATCTGGAGCCATCTGATCCCTGATAGAGATCAGCCTCATTTATACACTGAGGAACATTCATTGACATGCAAAACGGTACTCAATAGAAACAGCCAGTGGTATGGACGTCATGGAGGTGTTAATGACGTCCGGAAAAAACCAGTAGAGGGATGACTTGCCTTATGCTAAAGACACCCAGTGGAAAATCACAGTGACTGAGAGTATTTTTCCACAATGCATATACTGTAGATCGAATTGAAAATTTAACCTTAAATTATGCTTGATCCCAATGGAATGTAGAAAGACATAATTAGGTGTTGGAGAACTTTCCGGCGAAACCCAAGGTGGAATCCAATTCTTAACATTATTCTCAATCCTTGAATAGTTGACAAGTTATTACAAGGAGAGTTAAAAATATGGAATATTTGTCCTTATCCCCAGTGACGGGTAGGTTTAGGATAAGGACGGGGTTTTGGCTAGAAAGTTCTCCGGGGCCCACCTACACACAGTCCACTTAAATACATGTTGTCTAATCAGAATTTTAAACATACATATAATAAAGTGGCAGAGTTGCATCCCTAGCAAAGTATATAAAGTTTTACCAGGAATATAAATTAGCATCTCTGTAAAGACAATGTGTAAAAATAGATCAATTACACAGTTATTACAAACATTTTTTGTGTCCATAAAAAACATTTGTCCAATTTGTACCTGTGTCAAATTACAGGAAGTGCATCGGGGGGGATGATAATGTCCCACATGGCGGAGGAGATGTCAGGGCCAGTCCGAATCGGCGGCCTCCAAGAGACCCACGAAGGGCACGGCGCCCATCCGGGCGACGGAGGGAAGGCACGGGCGTATTAGGTTGTGGGGGAGATGTGAGCGAAAGGAGATAGAAAGAGAGAAAGAAATAAAAGAGGGGAAGGGGGAGGGGCACAGTCCATTGACCCCCCGTCAGGGTGACGTCACGCCCGTCGCAGGAGACCCAGAGGACCTCCGAAGCGACAGCCCGACATCAGCCATGTCGCCAGCATGTCAAACTTGGACCACCATATCGGGACACCTGTTGTGTGGTCGGCCGGCCCGATGTTGGAGCCAACCTGTCAGCGTGATGATGGAGGAGCTCCAAGATGCGGAGCAGGTGCCTCTGGCTGGATCAGAGGTGCTGAACAAAGACGAGCTGTCATCAGGAGGCCGGGAGCTGTCAGCTGTCATCCGAAAGATCCGCTGCTTCCCGAGGCGTCTGCAGGCAGGAGGGTGTTCCACTGCTGTCATCATCTTTTCCTGGGGCGCTTTGAGTCTGACGTCCCATGGTCTCGGGTCGTCATCGCGGCCTCTGCGGTGTTGCCCTTGCCTGTCATGAGTTGTCGCAGGAGGGGAGCAGGATGCTGCACGTGCGTCGGACCGTAGTGGAGTCGTCAGGACCGCTGGCGCCGAACAGGTTGGAGGAGGGAACTCGCCGTAAATCTCCGCCTGGGCCTGATGTATCCGGGCTGAAGTGGATGGAGCGGCTGCTGTGACGTCATCGGCTGGTCCTGGAAGTGCTGCTCGTCTGGCCACGTCGGTGTCAGGTGGGACAAGCGAGGCGATGTGGATCTCAGCTTGTCGCACAGTGTCAAAAGACAGCTTTGTGCCAAGTTTGCTTCTGGCCCGATTTGAGGCAACAAAAAGAGAGGAACTCCAATTTTGGTCAATTATAGGAGTTATATTATCCTTCTCAATTTGTAAAAGGTTGTTATCATGCCTCTTTAAACCGTCAATTTGATTGCGGTTAAATTTGTTGTCTTGATGACTACCTCTGTTCTGAAATTTGAAGCCTGCTAATTCGCCACGGCGTGACTCCAAGTGTAAGTCACGCTCGTCATTATTGGCTTTAGTGGAGGGCCGAATTTGAGGCCTCGCCAGTGTTGTTCTCTGAATATGAGCAAACAACAAAAGGGGTTGCATTGGCACAAACCCAGACATAATTGAATAGCAGGCAGACTATGGCAACAAGAGGTAGTTGTGTGTAGGCGGGCAATCAAAAATAGAAGTTGCAAATTTTTAGCAAAAAATGTACTATTTATTATAGCCTATGACATATCACTGCAACGTTTCGGCTATTGAAGCCTTCATCAGGCAAAACATGTCACAGAAATAGTACAAAAATGAATGAAAAAGGCTTACACAAATACGGGAGTCTTCTGTCCTCGGAAATCTGGAGCCATCTGATCCCTGATAGAGATCAGCCTCATTTATACACTGAGGAACATTCATTGACATGCAAAACGGTACTCAATAGAAACAGCCAGTGGTATGGACGTCATGGAGGTGTTAATGACGTCCGGAAAAAACCAGTAGAGGGATGACTTGCCTTATGCTAAAGACACCCAGTGGAAAATCACAGTGACTGAGAGTATTTTTCCACAATGCATATACTGTAGATCGAATTGAAAATTTAACCTTAAATTATGCTTGATCCCAATGGAATGTAGAAAGACATAATTAGGTGTTGGAGAACTTTCCGGCGAAACCCAAGGTGGAATCCAATTCTTAACATTATTCTCAATCCTTGAATAGTTGACAAGTTATTACAAGGAGAGTTAAAAATATGGAATATTTGTCCTTATCCCCAGTGACGGGTAGGTTTAGGATAAGGACGGGGTTTTGGCTAGAAAGTTCTCCGGGGCCCACCTACACACAGTCCACTTAAATACATGTTGTCTAATCAGAATTTTAAACATACATATAATAAAGTGGCAGAGTTGCATCCCTAGCAAAGTATATAAAGTTTTACCAGGAATATAAATTAGCATCTCTGTAAAGACAATGTGTAAAAATAGATCAATTACACAGTTATTACAAACATTTTTTGTGTCCATAAAAAACATTTGTCCAATTTGTACCTGTGTCAAATTACAGGAAGTGCATCGGGGGGGATGATAATGTCCCACATGGCGGAGGAGATGTCAGGGCCAGTCCGAATCGGCGGCCTCCAAGAGACCCACGAAGGGCACGGCGCCCATCCGGGCGACGGAGGGAAGGCACGGGCGTATTAGGTTGTGGGGGAGATGTGAGCGAAAGGAGATAGAAAGAGAGAAAGAAATAAAAGAGGGGAAGGGGGAGGGGCACAGTCCATTGACCCCCCGTCAGGGTGACGTCACGCCCGTCGCAGGAGACCCAGAGGACCTCCGAAGCGACAGCCCGACATCAGCCATGTCGCCAGCATGTCAAACTTGGACCACCATATCGGGACACCTGTTGTGTGGTCGGCCGGCCCGATGTTGGAGCCAACCTGTCAGCGTGATGATGGAGGAGCTCCAAGATGCGGAGCAGGTGCCTCTGGCTGGATCAGAGGTGCTGAACAAAGACGAGCTGTCATCAGGAGGCCGGGAGCTGTCAGCTGTCATCCGAAAGATCCGCTGCTTCCCGAGGCGTCTGCAGGCAGGAGGGTGTTCCACTGCTGTCATCATCTTTTCCTGGGGCGCTTTGAGTCTGACGTCCCATGGTCTCGGGTCGTCATCGCGGCCTCTGCGGTGTTGCCCTTGCCTGTCATGAGTTGTCGCAGGAGGGGAGCAGGATGCTGCACGTGCGTCGGACCGTAGTGGAGTCGTCAGGACCGCTGGCGCCGAACAGGTTGGAGGAGGGAACTCGCCGTAAATCTCCGCCTGGGCCTGATGTATCCGGGCTGAAGTGGATGGAGCGGCTGCTGTGACGTCATCGGCTGGTCCTGGAAGTGCTGCTCGTCTGGCCACGTCGGTGTCAGGTGGGACAAGCGAGGCGATGTGGATCTCAGCTTGTCGCACAGTGTCAAAAGACAGCTTTGTGCCAAGTTTGCTTCTGGCCCGATTTGAGGCAACAAAAAGAGAGGAACTCCAATTTTGGTCAATTATAGGAGTTATATTATCCTTCTCAATTTGTAAAAGGTTGTTATCATGCCTCTTTAAACCGTCAATTTGATTGCGGTTAAATTTGTTGTCTTGATGACTACCTCTGTTCTGAAATTTGAAGCCTGCTAATTCGCCACGGCGTGACTCCAAGTGTAAGTCACGCTCGTCATTATTGGCTTTAGTGGAGGGCCGAATTTGAGGCCTCGCCAGTGTTGTTCTCTGAATATGAGCAAACAACAAAAGGGGTTGCATTGGCACAAACCCAGACATAATTGAATAGCAGGCAGACTATGGCAACAAGAGGTAGTTGTGTGTAGGCGGGCAATCAAAAATAGAAGTTGCAAATTTTTAGCAAAAAATGTACTATTTATTATAGCCTATGACATATCACTGCAACGTTTCGGCTATTGAAGCCTTCATCAGGCAAAACATGTCACAGAAATAGTACAAAAATGAATGAAAAAGGCTTACACAAATACGGGAGTCTTCTGTCCTCGGAAATCTGGAGCCATCTGATCCCTGATAGAGATCAGCCTCATTTATACACTGAGGAACATTCATTGACATGCAAAACGGTACTCAATAGAAACAGCCAGTGGTATGGACGTCATGGAGGTGTTAATGACGTCCGGAAAAAACCAGTAGAGGGATGACTTGCCTTATGCTAAAGACACCCAGTGGAAAATCACAGTGACTGAGAGTATTTTTCCACAATGCATATACTGTAGATCGAATTGAAAATTTAACCTTAAATTATGCTTGATCCCAATGGAATGTAGAAAGACATAATTAGGTGTTGGAGAACTTTCCGGCGAAACCCAAGGTGGAATCCAATTCTTAACATTATTCTCAATCCTTGAATAGTTGACAAGTTATTACAAGGAGAGTTAAAAATATGGAATATTTGTCCTTATCCCCAGTGACGGGTAGGTTTAGGATAAGGACGGGGTTTTGGCTAGAAAGTTCTCCGGGGCCCACCTACACACAGTCCACTTAAATACATGTTGTCTAATCAGAATTTTAAACATACATATAATAAAGTGGCAGAGTTGCATCCCTAGCAAAGTATATAAAGTTTTACCAGGAATATAAATTAGCATCTCTGTAAAGACAATGTGTAAAAATAGATCAATTACACAGTTATTACAAACATTTTTTGTGTCCATAAAAAACATTTGTCCAATTTGTACCTGTGTCAAATTACAGGAAGTGCATCGGGGGGGATGATAATGTCCCACATGGCGGAGGAGATGTCAGGGCCAGTCCGAATCGGCGGCCTCCAAGAGACCCACGAAGGGCACGGCGCCCATCCGGGCGACGGAGGGAAGGCACGGGCGTATTAGGTTGTGGGGGAGATGTGAGCGAAAGGAGATAGAAAGAGAGAAAGAAATAAAAGAGGGGAAGGGGGAGGGGCACAGTCCATTGACCCCCCGTCAGGGTGACGTCACGCCCGTCGCAGGAGACCCAGAGGACCTCCGAAGCGACAGCCCGACATCAGCCATGTCGCCAGCATGTCAAACTTGGACCACCATATCGGGACACCTGTTGTGTGGTCGGCCGGCCCGATGTTGGAGCCAACCTGTCAGCGTGATGATGGAGGAGCTCCAAGATGCGGAGCAGGTGCCTCTGGCTGGATCAGAGGTGCTGAACAAAGACGAGCTGTCATCAGGAGGCCGGGAGCTGTCAGCTGTCATCCGAAAGATCCGCTGCTTCCCGAGGCGTCTGCAGGCAGGAGGGTGTTCCACTGCTGTCATCATCTTTTCCTGGGGCGCTTTGAGTCTGACGTCCCATGGTCTCGGGTCGTCATCGCGGCCTCTGCGGTGTTGCCCTTGCCTGTCATGAGTTGTCGCAGGAGGGGAGCAGGATGCTGCACGTGCGTCGGACCGTAGTGGAGTCGTCAGGACCGCTGGCGCCGAACAGGTTGGAGGAGGGAACTCGCCGTAAATCTCCGCCTGGGCCTGATGTATCCGGGCTGAAGTGGATGGAGCGGCTGCTGTGACGTCATCGGCTGGTCCTGGAAGTGCTGCTCGTCTGGCCACGTCGGTGTCAGGTGGGACAAGCGAGGCGATGTGGATCTCAGCTTGTCGCACAGTGTCAAAAGACAGCTTTGTGCCAAGTTTGCTTCTGGCCCGATTTGAGGCAACAAAAAGAGAGGAACTCCAATTTTGGTCAATTATAGGAGTTATATTATCCTTCTCAATTTGTAAAAGGTTGTTATCATGCCTCTTTAAACCGTCAATTTGATTGCGGTTAAATTTGTTGTCTTGATGACTACCTCTGTTCTGAAATTTGAAGCCTGCTAATTCGCCACGGCGTGACTCCAAGTGTAAGTCACGCTCGTCATTATTGGCTTTAGTGGAGGGCCGAATTTGAGGCCTCGCCAGTGTTGTTCTCTGAATATGAGCAAACAACAAAAGGGGTTGCATTGGCACAAACCCAGACATAATTGAATAGCAGGCAGACTATGGCAACAAGAGGTAGTTGTGTGTAGGCGGGCAATCAAAAATAGAAGTTGCAAATTTTTAGCAAAAAATGTACTATTTATTATAGCCTATGACATATCACTGCAACGTTTCGGCTATTGAAGCCTTCATCAGGCAAAACATGTCACAGAAATAGTACAAAAATGAATGAAAAAGGCTTACACAAATACGGGAGTCTTCTGTCCTCGGAAATCTGGAGCCATCTGATCCCTGATAGAGATCAGCCTCATTTATACACTGAGGAACATTCATTGACATGCAAAACGGTACTCAATAGAAACAGCCAGTGGTATGGACGTCATGGAGGTGTTAATGACGTCCGGAAAAAACCAGTAGAGGGATGACTTGCCTTATGCTAAAGACACCCAGTGGAAAATCACAGTGACTGAGAGTATTTTTCCACAATGCATATACTGTAGATCGAATTGAAAATTTAACCTTAAATTATGCTTGATCCCAATGGAATGTAGAAAGACATAATTAGGTGTTGGAGAACTTTCCGGCGAAACCCAAGGTGGAATCCAATTCTTAACATTATTCTCAATCCTTGAATAGTTGACAAGTTATTACAAGGAGAGTTAAAAATATGGAATATTTGTCCTTATCCCCAGTGACGGGTAGGTTTAGGATAAGGACGGGGTTTTGGCTAGAAAGTTCTCCGGGGCCCACCTACACACAGTCCACTTAAATACATGTTGTCTAATCAGAATTTTAAACATACATATAATAAAGTGGCAGAGTTGCATCCCTAGCAAAGTATATAAAGTTTTACCAGGAATATAAATTAGCATCTCTGTAAAGACAATGTGTAAAAATAGATCAATTACACAGTTATTACAAACATTTTTTGTGTCCATAAAAAACATTTGTCCAATTTGTACCTGTGTCAAATTACAGGAAGTGCATCGGGGGGGATGATAATGTCCCACATGGCGGAGGAGATGTCAGGGCCAGTCCGAATCGGCGGCCTCCAAGAGACCCACGAAGGGCACGGCGCCCATCCGGGCGACGGAGGGAAGGCACGGGCGTATTAGGTTGTGGGGGAGATGTGAGCGAAAGGAGATAGAAAGAGAGAAAGAAATAAAAGAGGGGAAGGGGGAGGGGCACAGTCCATTGACCCCCCGTCAGGGTGACGTCACGCCCGTCGCAGGAGACCCAGAGGACCTCCGAAGCGACAGCCCGACATCAGCCATGTCGCCAGCATGTCAAACTTGGACCACCATATCGGGACACCTGTTGTGTGGTCGGCCGGCCCGATGTTGGAGCCAACCTGTCAGCGTGATGATGGAGGAGCTCCAAGATGCGGAGCAGGTGCCTCTGGCTGGATCAGAGGTGCTGAACAAAGACGAGCTGTCATCAGGAGGCCGGGAGCTGTCAGCTGTCATCCGAAAGATCCGCTGCTTCCCGAGGCGTCTGCAGGCAGGAGGGTGTTCCACTGCTGTCATCATCTTTTCCTGGGGCGCTTTGAGTCTGACGTCCCATGGTCTCGGGTCGTCATCGCGGCCTCTGCGGTGTTGCCCTTGCCTGTCATGAGTTGTCGCAGGAGGGGAGCAGGATGCTGCACGTGCGTCGGACCGTAGTGGAGTCGTCAGGACCGCTGGCGCCGAACAGGTTGGAGGAGGGAACTCGCCGTAAATCTCCGCCTGGGCCTGATGTATCCGGGCTGAAGTGGATGGAGCGGCTGCTGTGACGTCATCGGCTGGTCCTGGAAGTGCTGCTCGTCTGGCCACGTCGGTGTCAGGTGGGACAAGCGAGGCGATGTGGATCTCAGCTTGTCGCACAGTGTCAAAAGACAGCTTTGTGCCAAGTTTGCTTCTGGCCCGATTTGAGGCAACAAAAAGAGAGGAACTCCAATTTTGGTCAATTATAGGAGTTATATTATCCTTCTCAATTTGTAAAAGGTTGTTATCATGCCTCTTTAAACCGTCAATTTGATTGCGGTTAAATTTGTTGTCTTGATGACTACCTCTGTTCTGAAATTTGAAGCCTGCTAATTCGCCACGGCGTGACTCCAAGTGTAAGTCACGCTCGTCATTATTGGCTTTAGTGGAGGGCCGAATTTGAGGCCTCGCCAGTGTTGTTCTCTGAATATGAGCAAACAACAAAAGGGGTTGCATTGGCACAAACCCAGACATAATTGAATAGCAGGCAGACTATGGCAACAAGAGGTAGTTGTGTGTAGGCGGGCAATCAAAAATAGAAGTTGCAAATTTTTAGCAAAAAATGTACTATTTATTATAGCCTATGACATATCACTGCAACGTTTCGGCTATTGAAGCCTTCATCAGGCAAAACATGTCACAGAAATAGTACAAAAATGAATGAAAAAGGCTTACACAAATACGGGAGTCTTCTGTCCTCGGAAATCTGGAGCCATCTGATCCCTGATAGAGATCAGCCTCATTTATACACTGAGGAACATTCATTGACATGCAAAACGGTACTCAATAGAAACAGCCAGTGGTATGGACGTCATGGAGGTGTTAATGACGTCCGGAAAAAACCAGTAGAGGGATGACTTGCCTTATGCTAAAGACACCCAGTGGAAAATCACAGTGACTGAGAGTATTTTTCCACAATGCATATACTGTAGATCGAATTGAAAATTTAACCTTAAATTATGCTTGATCCCAATGGAATGTAGAAAGACATAATTAGGTGTTGGAGAACTTTCCGGCGAAACCCAAGGTGGAATCCAATTCTTAACATTATTCTCAATCCTTGAATAGTTGACAAGTTATTACAAGGAGAGTTAAAAATATGGAATATTTGTCCTTATCCCCA
Source organism: Nerophis ophidion (assembly GCF_033978795.1). Taxonomy (NCBI): domain Eukaryota; kingdom Metazoa; phylum Chordata; class Actinopteri; order Syngnathiformes; family Syngnathidae; genus Nerophis; species Nerophis ophidion. The sequence goes on along the minus strand of NW_026907262.1, from coordinate 2,675 downwards.
GTGACGGGTAGGTTTAGGATAAGGACGGGGTTTTGGCTAGAAAGTTCTCCGGGGCCCACCTACACACAGTCCACTTAAATACATGTTGTCTAATCAGAATTTTAAACATACATATAATAAAGTGGCAGAGTTGCATCCCTAGCAAAGTATATAAAGTTTTACCAGGAATATAAATTAGCATCTCTGTAAAGACAATGTGTAAAAATAGATCAATTACACAGTTATTACAAACATTTTTTGTGTCCATAAAAAACATTTGTCCAATTTGTACCTGTGTCAAATTACAGGAAGTGCATCGGGGGGGATGATAATGTCCCACATGGCGGAGGAGATGTCAGGGCCAGTCCGAATCGGCGGCCTCCAAGAGACCCACGAAGGGCACGGCGCCCATCCGGGCGACGGAGGGAAGGCACGGGCGTATTAGGTTGTGGGGGAGATGTGAGCGAAAGGAGATAGAAAGAGAGAAAGAAATAAAAGAGGGGAAGGGGGAGGGGCACAGTCCATTGACCCCCCGTCAGGGTGACGTCACGCCCGTCGCAGGAGACCCAGAGGACCTCCGAAGCGACAGCCCGACATCAGCCATGTCGCCAGCATGTCAAACTTGGACCACCATATCGGGACACCTGTTGTGTGGTCGGCCGGCCCGATGTTGGAGCCAACCTGTCAGCGTGATGATGGAGGAGCTCCAAGATGCGGAGCAGGTGCCTCTGGCTGGATCAGAGGTGCTGAACAAAGACGAGCTGTCATCAGGAGGCCGGGAGCTGTCAGCTGTCATCCGAAAGATCCGCTGCTTCCCGAGGCGTCTGCAGGCAGGAGGGTGTTCCACTGCTGTCATCATCTTTTCCTGGGGCGTTAGGGTTAGGGTTAGGGTTAGGGTTAGGGTTAGGGTTAGGGTTAGGGTTAGGGTTAGGGTTAGGGTTAGGGTTAGGGTTAGGGTTAGGGTTAGGGTTAGGGTTAGGGTTAGGGTTAGGGTTAGGGTTAGGGTTAGGGTTAGGGTTAGGGTTAGTGGTTAGGGTTAGGGTTAGGGTTAGGGTTAGGGTTAGGGTTAGGGTTAGGGTTAGGGTTAGGGTTAGGGTTAGGGTTAGGGTTAGGGTTAGGGTTAGGGTTAGGGTTAGGGTTAGGGTTAGGGTTAGGGTTAGGGTTAGGGTTAGGGTTAGGGTTAGGGTTAGGGTTAGGGTTAGGGTTAGGGTTAGGGTTAGGGTTAGGGTTAGGGTTAGGGTTAGGGTTAGGGTTAGGGTTAGGGTTAGGGTTAGGGTTAGGGTTAGGGTTAGGGTTAGGGTTAGGGTTAGGGTTAGGGTTAGGGTTAGGGTTAGGGTTAGGGTTAGGGTTAGGGTTAGGGTTAGGGTTAGGGTTAGGGTTAGGGTTAGGGTTAGGGTTAGGGTTAGGGTTAGGGTTAGGGTTAGGGTTAGGGTTAGGGTTAGGGTTAGGGTTAGGGTTAGGGTTAGGGTTAGGGTTAGGGTTAGGGTTAGGGTTAGGGTTAGGGTTAGGGTTAGGGTTAGGGTTAGGGTTAGGGTTAGGGTTAGGGTTAGGGTTAGGGTTAGGGTTAGGGTTAGGGTTAGGGTTAGGGTTAGGGTTAGGGTTAGGGTTAGGGTTAGGGTTAGGGTTAGGGTTAGGGTTAGGGTTAGGGTTAGGGTTAGGGTTAGGGTTAGGGTTAGGGTTAGGGTTAGGGTTAGGGTTAGGGTTAGGGTTAGGGTTAGGGTTAGGGTTAGGGTTAGGGTTAGGGTTAGGGTTAGGGTTAGGGTTAGGGTTAGGGTTAGGGTTAGGGTTAGGGTTAGGGTTAGGGTTAGGGTTAGGGTTAGGGTTAGGGTTAGGGTTAGGGTTAGGGTTAGGGTTAGGGTTAGGGTTAGGGTTAGGGTTAGGGTTAGGGTTAGGGTTAGGGTTAGGGTTAGGGTTAGGGTTAGGGTTAGGGTTAGGGTTAGGGTTAGGGTTAGGGTTAGGGTTAGGGTTAGGGTTAGGGTTAGGGTTAGGGTTAGGGTTAGGGTTAGGGTTAGGGTTAGGGTTAGGGTTAGGGTTAGGGTTAGGGTTAGGGTTAGGGTTAGGGTTAGGGTTAGGGTTAGGGTTAGGGTTAGGGTTAGGGTTAGGGTTAGGGTTAGGGTTAGGGTTAGGGTTAGGGTTAGGGTTAGGGTTAGGGTTAGGGTTAGGGTTAGGGTTAGGGTTAGGGTTAGGGTTAGGGTTAGGGTTAGGGTTAGGGTTAGGGTTAGGGTTAGGGTTAGGGTTAGGGTTAGGGTTAGGGTTAGGGTTAGGGTTAGGGTTAGGGTTAGGGTTAGGGTTAGGGTTAGGGTTAGGGTTAGGGTTAGGGTTAGGGTTAGGGTTAGGGTTAGGGTTAGGGTTAGGGTTAGGGTTAGGGTTAGGGTTAGGGTTAGGGTTAGGGTTAGGGTTAGGGTTAGGGTTAGGGTTAGGGTTAGGGTTAGGGTTAGGGTTAGGGTTAGGGTTAGGGTTAGGGTTAGGGTTAGGGTTAGGGTTAGGGTTAGGGTTAGGGTTAGGGTTAGGGTTAGGGTTAGGGTTAGGGTTAGGGTTAGGGTTAGGGTTAGGGTTAGGGTTAGGGTTAGGGTTAGGGTTAGGGTTAGGGTTAGGGTTAGGGTTAGGGTTAGGGTTAGGGTTAGGGTTAGGGTTAGGGTTAGGGTTAGGGTTAGGGTTAGGGTTAGGGTTAGGGTTAGGGTTAGGGTTAGGGTTAG